>NC_135305.1:84238320-84541471 GCF_048772815.1 Callospermophilus lateralis | reverse complement strand
TGGTTCTCAGAATCTCATCTGCTCATGGTGCTTTTCTGCTCACACAGCGAAGTCAGTCTGTATTATTGACTCTTTCCATTTGGGAGGGGGCGGTTTAGAAAGGCTGCTTTAAACTCCATACATCTGAGGCCTGTGTTTCCTCTAGTAAGTCCTCCACCCCATACCAATGCCTAACTCTTTAGTATGAACCTTCCCGGTAATTCCTACCATTTATTTTCCCCCCAGAAATGAACCTCCTTCCTTACCTGGAGACTGACTGTACAATTCTCCATCTTACCAGCAAACTTGGTTCTGAGCATTTGAAATGCAAAGGACAATAGTCACATTGCTTTAAAAAAATAAAGCTTTTTAAAAAATAGTTGGCTTATAAAATATAAGAACTAAGCAAGAGTTGAAATTATGTCATCTATATTTTAGTTGCCGTGAATATTTATAATAGTTCTCATTTTACATGGAACATCACTTCCTCTGCTGGGCCACAGATTTCCCTCTGTTGCCTTATATTTTCTGCTTATGTCTTCCCATGTTCAGCAGTGTTTTAACCTACTGCCCATCTGTTTAGGATCATGGATGTTAGCAGCTTCCTTTGTAGTAACTTCCCACATGATTCCACTGTGTTTGATGGCTCGTTCAACAGGGGATTTTTAGGGAACCAACTTTTCATCTGTTAGCCATTCCTCACAAGGAACGAAGTGTGGTGGTCAGGCCGTCTCTCTTGGTTCCACTGTCTCAGCCTCACTCTGTGTCTTTCATTCTTAAGATATTTCAAAAGCTTCAACCAGAGTCTTCTGAGTAAAACATTACCATCTTATTTAATGGTTCTGCATAAAAGTGAATTGTGGGTTTTTTAAGAAGTAGCTTTGTCTTGGCAGAATGTCGCCAGAGTGAGTCCTGTGCTAGGAACCCTTTTCCTCCCGGGGCCATCCTCTAAGAAGGGTTTGGCACAGGCCCTTGAATCACTCCAGCCTTTGGCAGTGAAAATGTGCATGGAAGATACGTCAGGAACGTGGCCATGAACAAGACGAGTCTGTACGATTTCGCTGTAAGTTAGGTATATTGTGTAAACTCTGCAAAGCAATTTTTCTCCTAGTATGAAAGAATAAGGAAATTTAAGAAATGCATAGGGGTTTCTATTTCCAAATATGAAATTGTTATTTTTAAATTTAAATTTTGCACTTTAATTTTAATAAGTAAAAAAAAAGTTTTTATCAGTCTCTTCCCAATTAGAAGGAAAAATCCATCATGGTAAGGATTTTTGCCTGTATTTTTAATTCGCTTCTCTATCCCATCACTCTGAACAGTCACTAGCATTAATAGACACTCGGTACCGATTTGTTGGATGAATGAATGAACGCCTAATACTATTCACCAATACTTAGGAGAGTTGTTAAGGCAAAGGAGACATTCCAAAAGGGATGCCAAATTCAATTATTATTCATTCTAGTTAAGTACACCAAGACATTTTTAACCTTTATTTGCAAGTTCTGTGTGGAGATCATTGTGAATCCATGCCTGAGAGACATTACCTCCTGTGTGGCCAGAAGTTGGAGTGGGCAGAATGGAGAGGTGGTAGAGAAGAAATTTGTAACTCTGTTAACATGGCATTTAGGAAACTAAAGAGATACAAGAGGCTAAACATAGTACTGGATCTATATGACCCTTAAGAAAGCTGTGGTGTGGTTTGTGTGATTTTGCAAAGTAACAACAATGTGGTTGAATTAAGTTCACAGATAATATTCACATGAACTTCTTGATTTGATAATTCTCAAAATCCTCTTTGGTAGTTTTAGTGAATAGTTGTTTTAGCGTACCCCTAACCTTTCTGGGAGGTAGCAACGCACAGCAACACACCCAAAGGTCTTAAAGAAGAGGAGGTGATGACTACTTGGTGACTTCAGTTTGTCTGAGTAGCATTGCTTTGTGGAGGATACATGGTTGTTTCCTAGTGGACCAAGCCTATTTTGATGAAAGCAGTTAAAGAAACTTTGCAGTTCCAGAAAACACATTTTCAAATCAAACAATTAGGAATACAGAGAGCAAGCAAAACACTTTGCAATATCTTTGCAATCACCTGGGTTTTGTAATGCACTAGGCTCAACTGGGAAACAAAGCCCTCCATGAACGGATTCAGCTGCTCTTTTGAGCTTGTTTAACGAAGGGCTGATTGTTCTGCCTTCCCCATCCTGGGCCACAGGGCAGGGAGAGCAAGGAAGCCCAGCCTCCCTATAGTTACTTGTGTTGCCTTGGATGAGTCCTTTGCCTCACTGAACCTTTTTATCCTTGGCTGTTTTTTTGCAGGGAGGTGGTGAGGGTTAACTCAGATGGTGCAAGTCCAGAGCCTGAGTAGACAGGGCTGAGACCTCTCTGTGGCCTCCCCAGCTGTACTTATTAACCTAGCGTCCATGTGCTCCAGGTACATGGGCGTCCCCTGTGAGCCAGCCCTCCCCATGTGCTCAACCTGCATTCCCATCTCTCTGCATTTAAGAAGCCCTGGCGCAGAGTCTTCAGGAAGTGGTTCCCAGACTTTGGCATTTCATGAGACAGTAAAATTTTACCAAAAAGCTTATCAATTATTGATACTCTTTATTTTGCCAATTAAAGAATACATATATATAAAATATGTATGTACATACACACACACACACACACACACACACACACACACACCCTGTCAAACGTCATTTCACAAGAAGAAGGCTATTTTAATGCCAAAAGAGGCATCACCTGAAGTCAAGGACTGTCCTTATCAACATTCTGTCTCTTGTCAGAGATCAAAAACAGGTCAGGGGCTGGCATGGAGGAGCCACTTTTTCCTAATACCCAGGGAACCATTTTTTCCTCACTGGTGGAAGGAAACAACCCTGCCCCACTTGGGCCAGGCAGGGTGTGGGGCTGGGCCTGGGGCTGGGGCTGGGACTGGGGCTGGGGCTGACCTTGGGCCTGTCTGTCCAGCCTGTTTCTCCGGGGACAGGAGGAGGGGGCCTCACCCGTCCTGACAAGCCGGCTCAGCTGTTACCATTTAGGGGCCTGATTCTGTGGTGAGCCTACAGCTTGGAGTCCTAAATGCCCATAAATTAAAGAGGCTGTTTTTAAACACGGGTAATGGAAAAAGACACACTGGCAAATAGAAGGGAAGGTGTGAAGCCCACTCGGGGCAGCAAATCAAATCAGCCTCTGACCTGGTGCAGTGGAAAACTAAGGTGAGGGGCAAGAGTGCATTTTGCGGATTCAGCCACCCTGTGGGCCTCGCTTTCAGCTACACCCCACTCAGGGCTGGGGGTTTCAGGAAGACTGCATTTGGTTTTGTGCTGCTGCACAAGCATTTAGTGAGCAATGACCAGGGAAGAGTTCTAGGATGGGGCAAGGTATGGGACCTTCAAACTCTGGCCAGTCTCTCTTTTGACAAATCCCAAAATTTCAAAGGCCATTTATGTTTGTACATTTGAAAACACAAAATGGCATTTGCATGGTACTTTAAATAGTTAGACTGGTGATACCCACACTGTTGGCCGGATCCCCATGCTGCGGATATCTCACGATGAGCACACTGGGGGAGCAGGCGATTCAAAATACATCTCAAGTGCATGTTAGTGGCACTCCAGTCTCTGATGGGAGCCAATATGGTTTCAAAAACAGGTATCACTGGGTGGCCAGTGCCAGGGGCTGTCAATTTGGTGCCCAAATCATTGAGAGTTTTTGTATCCATAGTGCATTTTTGGGGGAGAGTACTAGAGATTGAACTCAGGGGCACTTGACCACTGAGTCACATATCCAGCCCTATTTTGTATTTTATTTAGAGACAGGGTCTCACTAAGTTGCTTAGCACCTCGCTTTTACTAAGGCTGGCTTTGAACTCCTAATCCTTTTGCCTCAGCCTCCCAAGCCACTGGGATTACAGGCCTGTGCCATCGTGCCTGGCTTGTATTCTCTTTATCTTATTCTTAGATTGCTCTTTGGGAGGAACATTCCCTAGGCCCTAGGCCAAGGTGTAGTAGGAGAAGCAGGGCTGCCCGACTCCCAGGTTACAGCAACCATGTAGGCTACTCTGTGTATTTGGGAAGAACTCCTTTTGTAGTTTTTCTTCCCTTAGGTCATTTTTCCCGAGATTGATCTTTAGGTGCCTCTTTTGCACCAGGATAAGGTCATAGGCTGGACCCAGCAGGGCTTCTAGATTTACTGTAATTTAGACCTTAAGCTTTGAAAGTAAAGTGACTCCTCTTGACCAGAGTGACCACAAGTTCTGAGTTGCCTTGGCTCGGCCTGGTTTACGTATTCGTCTCTGTGTGATTATGAATAGCTCCCCATTCACTCCCAGGTGTGCCAGTGGTTTGGATAATAAATTAAATGGTCTCCCCGCTTATGATTCACTGGTGTGTAATCCACCTGATATACCAGCCTGGTGGAATTTTGTGCCAAGCTTCAGGATAACAGCGAGCACTTGGCTAGAGTAACCCAGCTCCACACCACCTCTCATGAACCTGCAACCGCTATAGAAGGCCGGCTAGCACACAGGGTTTCAGAAGCCCGGCCAAGGATGTGTCCATCTTGCAGCAGTCCAGCATCTGGTGTGGTGAGGGCCATAGCAGAAACACTAAGCACCCTGCCAGAAACAAGGAGCTGAGGGTATAATTTTAAAGTACAAATGCTCTTGGACTGACAGTGTAGAGTATGGTCTGTTTCCTTCACAACCACACAGCTGTCTGGTAGGGGTGCTTAACCACTGAGCCACATCCCCAGCCCAGCTTTTTATATTTAATTTTGAGACAAGCTCTCACCAAGTTGCTCAGTAAGTTGCTGAGGCTGATTTTGAACTCAGGATCGTCCTGCCTCAGCCTCCTGAGCTGCTGGGTCTTACACAGTCTTACCTAGCAAAACATGAAGGTCCACCTTGACAAGGTGTGTTATCGAAGGACCTGTTTTTCTCTCTGGATAGTTCCATGATAGAGAAGAATGAGGCTGTACTTGGAGTCAGAACTGGGTTTGAAGCTTAGCCACGTCGAGTAAGGCAAGCCAATTCACCTTGTTCATTGTTTTCAACTGTTTTATGAGGACCAATATATCTTTTTCCTGTGGGGGTTTTTGTAAAGATTTAGGTATAATGTAGTTGTATGGAAGACATTAGGCACACTGAAAAGTTTGGTTTAACTTTTCCTCCCTACCCAGAGCTTTAAGGAAAAACTAAAGGATTGGCTGGATTAAGGTTAAGAATGAGAACTGATGTCTTTTTTTTTTTTTTTAAGTGTCATTGGTAGGTGGCATTTCTTCAGCAAAGACATGATGAAGTGGCCTTCCCCCAAGAGACAAGGGGTGAGGTCAAGCTCAGAATAGCCCCAGACAGTAGCAAAGTCACACAGACTTCATTGGTGGAAGAGTAGGTCAAGACAAGGGGTGATATTTTTTCTCTCCTCTAGAGCACTTACCATGCTGTTCTCTCTTTCCAGACCTCTCTTACTGTCTCACAGGACTGTCTACTATTCTTCTTTCAACTCAAATGTCATCTCTTCTAAGAAGCCCTTCCTAATTCTCCATGCCTGGGTTAATATGGGGCTCATTCCTTAACATAGTCTTTATTCATAATATCTGTAGTCTTTAATGGAGCTTGATTTATCCAGAGCATTTATCACTTTGGATTATAATTGTCTACTTGTTTATCAGCCCCCCCCTTACTAAACTGTCTAATCTATGTGTGGGGGTGGGGGGTGGCAAAAATGCTGTCCATTTGGTTTACTTGTGTCTCCAGCACCTAGTCCACTAACACCCACTCCAAAATACTTACCAGTATTTCCTGAATGAATGAGTGGATGAAATGAGTGGCTATCTTAGTTTGTTTTCTGTTGCTATAACAAAATAAGTAAGGCTGGGTACTTTATAATAAAAAAGAGATTTATTTAGTTCATGTTTCATAGTTTGGGAGACTTTTAGCTCATTTGTGATATTTAGAAAAACAACATTGTCAGGAGTTCAGTTTTGCCTGTAATAGTAAAAGCATAGCAATGGGCATGATTTCAATGAATCTTTTATTCTGTATATTGGGAAAAGGAGCCTAAATTAGTAGAGTCATCAACAATTTGAAATTACCTATAGAATTATAGTGCTGTGTGGAATCCTTTCAAGACCATGCTAGGCCATGGTAGTCTTGTCTAGATTTGACTCCTTTGGATACAGTTCTGTTTGTATTGTCCCTTGCTTTGATTGTTATTGTGTCCCATTATTTATTTTTCCTGTCTATTGTCTATCCTCGGCCAAATGGAAGACTTCTGGAGGAGAAGAACTTCATCTCACCTGTCTTTCAAATGCTTTCAGTGTCAAGCACAGCTTCATGTACTAACTGGGTGCTCAGTGATTTTTTTTTTTTTATGACTAGTGAAATATGAAACAAAATCTTTCAGTACCTTAAGTGAAAAGATTAAAAATATATATATATATATGCAGAAAAGACTAGAAAGAAATACAGCAAAATGTGCAAACTGAACTATGTTTGGATAGTTCATTATGGGTACATCATTTTCCATAATTTCCTAGATTTCCCCCTTTTCCAGGCTCATTTATTATTTTTTATAAGAATAAATGTTGTTTTTCAGAAACCATGGCTGTACCATGTTGGCTCGTAGGATCAGATGCTGAGCTAAAACATCTTGTGGCAGCAGAGTTTACCCGTTTGTTAAGATGATCAGGATGAGGTGGCGCTGAGTGCATTCTTTTGGTGGAAATTTGAAAAGATTTCTTGTCTGGAAAAGCAGTTAAGGGCAGTGCTGCCATGGTGTGTTTTTAGAAGCTATGCTGAAGAGCTGGGGTTACGTAACGCTGGAGAACGGAGGTGATAACCCAGGCCTTATTAACAGATCCCCTAGGAAGTGTTGTCTGTGGCTATATTACCCTGTCCTCCCTGATTTATCCTAAGCATGCACTCAGGTCTCTGAGCCTGGATTTCAGAGAACATTTTCCATGAAGCTGGACAGAGAGGATGCTAGCAGGTGTGGCTCGGACAGCATTTGTCCTGTCCTGAGCCTTCTCCCTGTCGCTGTCACTTTCGTTGCATTATCTCATTTAATTTGCACAACCACCAAAGGAGGCAGGTAGGGTTATTTATTTGAATTTTACTGAAGAAAAATCTGTCTGCTAACAGAGATTAGTTAATTTGTTCAGAGTGACCCAGCACATGGTAAGGGTCCAGGCCAAATGTTTGCTTTGTGTCTGTTAGGTACTCTGTCTATCTGTTGGAACTATGCAACGAGATGTGACCTGTGCCTTCCAGAAGGTAAAACAGCCTCTTTGGGAAGAGAGTTTACAAGCTAAAAAAACAAACAAAATCTTCTAAAACACTGAGGCAATGAAGAATCAGAGGAGGCCTCAGGAGCACAGAGGAAGCTGGCGCCCGTCAGATAGATGCCTCTGCCTGGTGTTTGGTGGCCTCTCTGTTCCTGACTCTACCTCTCCATGGCCTTGTGCATCCTGGGTCCCCCATGCTCAAAGGCTCCAGACGCCAGCAGGTGGCAGTGGTCTCTCCTGCCTGGAGCTCTGCTCCTGCAGCTCTCTCTGGATAGTAATAGCTGTCACTGTCTGTGTCCCTAGTGTGCCTCCAGTCATCAGGGACACAACATGATCTCATTCATTCATCACAACCACAATATAAGGTAGGAATCACTTTCCCTGCTTTTCAGATGAAGGAAATGAAGTTTTGAGAGCTCAAGGTACATGTTCAGATGGACAGATGGGAAGTGATGGGGTTAGGAATGAAATCCTGTTTTGTGTGACTCCTAAGGCCCATGTCTTTGACCACCTCGCTGTAAACACCTTCATGGGAATCTTTTTTATTGTTTGCCAGGGATTGAACTCAGGGGCACTGAAATCCAACCTCAGAGACCTAAACACTGAGTCGTATTCCCAGTCCTTTTTTTTTTTTTTTTTTTTTTTGATTTTTATTTAGAGATAGGGTCTCACTGAGTTGCGTAGGCCTCACTAAGTTGCTGAGGCTGGCTTTGAACTTGCGATCCTCCTGCCTCAGCCTCCTGAGCTGCTGGGATTACAAGCGTGCACCACCGGGCCCTACACATGGGAATCTTTATCGGCCCCAAATTACGGGTACTGAAGGAACAAATGCTGCACTCCCACAGTAGCCTTTCCTGGGTCTCCCCACCAGCCTCTCACTTCTCCTCTGCTTTATGGTAACTGGTGCCCTGTCCCCAGTAGCCTCTTGAGTGCTTTGAATGCAATAGACACTCAGTACCATATGGGATTCTGCAGGCTGGAGGATTGCTGGCCCAAATCCATTGCTGAGTAGCTCCAGGGTATGGTTGTGAAGAGAAATTTAATTTTGAAATTCCAAAGACCCAAGTTATTTTTCTATTTCCTCCCTGCCTCTCAGAATTCACGAGGTCGGGGCGGGTGGGGGGGTGGAAGGTTTGGTTGGTATTTGAAAACTCCAGCTGCAGTTTTCATTTCACTTTTAAAACAACCAATAAGTTTTAGTAACTCTCCTTCCCAAAGTCTCAGGTGCCAGATTTAAGAAATGTTCCGCCAAGAGCTGCAAATGCTTGGAAACAGTGGCACTTAGGGGTACCAGCACCCACAGCAGTGGGAGTGGAAATGCCAGTGTCACCTTTAAGCAGCAGCCACCTGCCCTCACTTCTGCCTTCATGGTGTGCAAATAGTGAACATGTGGTTGAGGAAACATTTGAAATTTTTAAAATGCTATAAAATTAAGAAATGGTAGAAATATTCATATGCAGATAAATGTCTTTGGGGCAGCTCCAATGTCATGTTGCTCATAACCACAAGATGTCAGTGTGGTATCAGTCCTGGGTCATGGACAGAAAATCCTGCTCCCTCAATGAGAGGGAGACCCTAGGACCAGCAGTGGCCACCCTGCCCGTGGTGGCCTCTGCAGCAGCACTCCTTACAGGCCCATTTCCTATTGATCTTCCCCGTGCAGTTGCCCTTTGGCTTCAGCTCATCAGAAGGCTTTTCTTAGTTCTCTAAGTTTAACTCCTACTTATGTCATCAACAACCTCCGAAATTGCCCCATGTTGGTGTTATCTCAGTGTCCTGTTTTAAAAATTTGCAAAAAAAATTTAAGTTGTAGTATAGTTTTTAAAAAATATTTTTTTTAGTTGTAGTTGGACACAATATCTTTACTTAGTTTATTTATTTATTTATTTTTATGTGGTGCTGAGGACCGAACTCAGTGCCTCGCAAGTGCTAGGCCAGCTCTACTACCACTGAGCCAGCCCCTATAGTACAATTTTATCTCTTCTCTGGGGGTAGGTTTAATAGTTCAGAATGGGGAAAAGCAGTGTCTGGTAAGAACCACTAGGGATTTTTTTTTTTTTTTAATAAAAAAAGGTGAACCTTATATTCACCAAGCAAAGCAAGCCAAAGAGGGGAAACTGGTACCCAGGGAAGAATATGTGTCTGTCGAGTCCTTTGTGTGTAATATATGCGAGTTCATTTAACCCCCATAGATCGTTGGGTATAGACCAATACCTTTCCATGATCCACTAGATGATAAACTAGGAGCAGAGCCTAGATTTGGACTTGGGTCCAATCCTGGTCACAGGGTCCCCAGAGCCTGTGATGATTGAAAGCCTGGTGACATTACTCTTCTTTAGTTATTTATGTCATTAAACAAGCCAAAGGAGAGTTTTAAGAATCCGTTCAGGCGTTTGCTCAACAAACATCTCCACAGAGTTCTGGTTACATAGGAGATACCATGCTGTGAATAACACAAAACCTATTAAACAGATTCTCTGTCCTCAAGAAACTAACAAGTCCAGGAGGGGTGGAGCAGGACATGTACATGCAGGTTGATATAAGACAGTGGGAGGCTGGTGCATTTCCCTGGGCAGCTGCAGAGGTTGCAGGCAGGGGGCAGGGCTCTGATGTAGGTTAAGCTGGAGCTTTTCTGGGGGCTCTTCATGAGCTCAACCTTCAATAAATCTACTAAATGAAGAGAGTGTTGCCAAGGTCACTTCTAAGCTGACATTCTGTGATTGTAAAATGGAATGTGAGAGGCGGGTGTAATCCCAGCCAAAAGAGGTTGCCACCCCTTGCCTGTGGAGCCCAGATGCAGTCAGATCACGCATAATCCTCTCTTGAGGTGGTCGGGGCCAGGAGGACAGGTGGAAGCAAGACTGGAGGTATCATATGGTTGCCAGAACCGTTTCCGATTTCCCAGACCCTGGCTTCTAAGCAGAGGAGAACGGGCCTGAAGCTTTTGGAGAGATTTGGAAGGGCACATAGTGGAGTGTTTCTGGAATATAACTGTAGGAGTACTGTGTCACTGTGAGGAGCTTGGCGGGATCACCCGGGGAGCGCAGGGATGACTGCACATTGGAAAACAAGACCTGAGAGGAGAGGTTAGAGAAACAGGGTTATGTAACCTGGAGCTCCTCAGAGCTTCTGAGAACAGGACTCTCAGTATCTGACCCACAAGCAATGACTGCCCCCTTTGTATCCATATCAAGTGAGGACAGATTCCCGCTGAACCACCAACATTTCAGGTTCGATCTGTGGAAAAGTTTCTCCGTTACAGTTGCCGTGGAACGTGGAGTCCATCATGGAGAGAAGTTTACAGAATTTTCTCTTCTTCCTGTCCTAAAAAACAGACTCCAGTGGAACCTACTTATAATTAGGATGCTAGAGGACAGGCTTAATTTTGTACCATAGAACAGTTTGAATCCAGCTCTGCTATGATATTTGATTTGGGGGATGTGATTGATCCAGAGAATATCAGTTTTCATAGAACAGTGAATCATAATAGTTATAATAACAGGTCCTGCATAAGATGATCATATAATATTTTCTTTTAATCTGTAACACTTTGGAGAGTAAAATGGGGTGCTACTAATAATTTTTCTGGTGCAGGAGGCATAAAATGGCATTATTCCAGATCAACTGGGACATGAGGTCACCCCAATTCTGGGGCTGTCTTGTTAGATTGATGTTGTTAAAATAGAAATCTTGTGTTCTGTCCCCTTGGACACTTCTGTGGCTTTCCGTGGCACTTGGAATAAAACCCACACTTCTGACAGAGGCCCATGTGGGCTGGTGAGACTGGGCGCCCCCACTCTCCAAGTCTATCCCCAGGCACCATGGCTCTGTGAGCATGCCCAGCACATTCCCACCTCTAGACCTTTGCTTTGCTGCTTCCTCTACCAGGAACTTCACTTCCATGGCCCCAACACACTTCTTTCTTGTTGTTTGCTCCTTCTCTTTTTTTAGGTCTTGACTAAAACATCCATCACCTTCTTAGAAAGGCCTTTCCCAACCGACCTTCTCCTTACTTCCTTTTTCATCTCCCTGCTTGTTTCCTTCATAGAAATGATCACAAATTACCATAATTTGTTGTATCAACAGATAGATCACAGTGCATACAAGTGATACATAGTCCAGGCAAGTTTTGTAAGCAGTTCAAAGTGGAGGAATCTATCAATATGTCCATTTCCTCCCAAGATCATTGATGTATCAGTTTATACAGTTTGTTGTGATAATTATCGAAGAAGTTGTAGTTTGGTTTCATCTTTGTCTTCACCGGCACTGGGATGAAAAATAAGAATTCTGACAATGATGTTAAAGAGAGAAAGAAAAAAAAAAAAAAAAAAAAAAAAAAATGTAACATTTTAACAGGTACTAAGAAAACATTTTTTTTTTTTTTTTTAGAACAATTTATATTATCTTGAACAGAATTATTAAATATAATGAAAAGGAAAGATGAAAATAAACAAACAGATTTGTTAACCTGCTTATTTGTACACATATTAAAATAATTTTTAACAGCTGTTTACCCAATTTAAATTAAACCATTAAAATTACGTGAATAATAAAAAGTACTTGGATCCATTTTTTTTTTTTTTTTTTTTTTTTTGAGCACTCCTCATATATGATCTATGGACATACGCACATATAGACACATAACACAAAACAGAAGTGTGCACATATAACATACAACACATAAGACAATAGTAAAGGCCTTGTAGTTTCACCTAGGTGAAATCTCCATTGCAATGTTAAAAACTCCACAGTTAAAAAATAAAACTGATCAGAAAAACATCAACCTAGGTCTGTATGAGCTCAAAAATAAAATAGAACCTATGATATGGAAAAATGCAATAATAAAATAGATATTGAAAAAAGCATCCTGGTTAATCAGTCGCAGATGTAAGAATGGCCAAGCTGGAGTTCTGGATATCAGCTGTTATGGATTTGAGTCAAATTATCTTCTTTTTGATCTGTAGAAATCGTTTTAGTTAGTCTTTCTGGAATCCAAATCGGCTGCTGTTCTCCCTGTGGAAACACGCAAACAGAGCCCCGACTCCAGACAATTACTGGGTCAGGACCTTTCCATTGTCCTGTTAGAATATCTTTCCAAAGAACTTTAGGCTTATGCACATTTTTTGGATACATATGCCTTTCCGCAGCACTAAGTCCTGATGAATCCAAATTTAAAAAGTTTAGAGTAAAGAGGGTTATTTTAAGTTTATCTTTGGGGGATATATACCCCTTTCCAATTCCCTCCTTTTGTTTTAATAAGTACATTTTAATAGTTTGATGAGCTCTTTCAACTATGCCTTGTCCCTGTGGATTGTATGGAATTCCTGTTATGTGAGTAATGCCAAATGATGAGCAGAATTGTTTAAAAGAGGTAGAAGCATAACCGGGACCGTTATCTGTTTTTAACTGTTTTGGAACGCCCACAGTGGCAAAATTTTGTAAGCAATGAGCTATAACATCTTTAGTTTTTTCTCCGGCATGAAGGGAGCCCATCAAAAATCCAGAAGAAGTATCAACTGTAACATGCAAATATTTTAATTTTCCAAATTCTGGCAAGTGTGTGACGTCCATCTGCCAAATATGGTTAGGTATCAGTCCTCTAGGATTGACTCCAAGATTAACTTGTGGTAAAAATGTCACACAATTTTGACATTGTTTTATTATATGTCTGGCTTGTTCTTTAGTTATTTTAAAACGTTTTTGTAAAGTATTAGCATTGACATGAAACCTTTTATGAAAATTTATAGCTTCTTCTATTGTGGAGAAAATATGTATGTCATGTGTAGATTTATCTGCTAATTCATTGCCCAAACTAAGGGCTCCAGGCAATCCTGTATGTGCCCTGATATGTCCTATAAAGAATGGATCTTTTCTGTCCCAGATTAGACTTTGTATAGTGGAAAACAAAGAGAAAACAGTAGAAGAAGGGGAAATCCTACCTGCATCTTCAAGGGATACTATAGCATTAACTACATATTGACTATCAGAAAATAAATTAAATACGGAATCTTTAAACATCATAAAAGCTTGTAATACTGCATTAAGCTCTACCTTTTGAGCTGATTGTTTGGGTACTAAAAATGTAAAAGTTTGATCAGGGGTAACTACTGCTGCTGTACCATTATTTGACCCATCAGTGAATATATTTGGAGCATTCATGATAGGGGTCTTTCTTGTCATTTTTGGAAAAACTACAGGATGCTTAGACCAAAAAGACAACAAAGGATTAGATGGCAAGTGATTATCAAATGAAACATTAGATTTACACATGATTATTGCCCAAGTATTTAACTCATTGGCTAACTCATCAATTTGATCCATAGTATATGGAGTAATAATTTTATTGGGAGAAATCCCAAACACTCCCTTTGCTGCTTTTATTCCTTTGAGTATTAATTGTCCTACAGCCTCAGGATATCTAGTAAGAATAGTATTAGGAGAATAAGATAAATGTATCCACAATAATGGACCTTCTTGCCAAAATACTCCTGTAGGAATATTTTTTGTTGGTAGTACAATAAATAATAAAGGCAAACTTATATCAATTCTATCCAAGTGCATATTTTCCATATATGTTTCAATGATTTTTAATGCCTTTCTTGCTTCAGGCGTTAGCATGCGGGGTGAATTTGGATCTGATGGACCTTTTAGGATATCAAATAAAGGTCCTAGCTCTCCTGTTGGTATGCCTAGATAAGGCCTTATCCAATTTATGTCTCCCAATAACTTTTGAAAGTCATTAAGTGATTTGAGTTGATCTACTCGTATTTGAATTTTTGGTGGACGGACCATGGTTGAGGATAACAGGACTCCTAGATAATTAATTGGAAGATTTAATTGTACTTTATCTATTGCTATCTCTAGATTATAATTTTTTAATAAGTTTGTAAGTGTGGCATAACATTCCAGCAATATGTTTTTATCTTTATGTGCCAATAATACATCATCCATATAGTGAAATATTTGTAGTTCAGGATTTTGATTTCTAAGTGGTTGGATTGCTTTGTTAACATAAATTTGACACATAGTTGGACTATTAGCCATCCCCTGAGGGAGTACTTTCCATTCATATCTCTGATCAGGACCTTCATGATTTAGTGCAGGGATAGTAAATGCAAAATGTGGACTATCCTCAGGATGAATAGGAATTGAAAAAAAACAATCTTTAATATCTATAGCTAAAACATACCAGGTTTTTGGTAAAGCAGACAATTGGGGAATCCCTGATTGAGCAGGTCCCATAATAACCATCTCATTATTAATGGCTCTTAAATCTTGTAATAATCTCCATTTACCAGATTTCTTTTTAATAACAAAAATGGGAGTATTATGGGGAGATATGGAAGGTTGTATATGTCCTTTCGCTAATTGTTGTTTAACCAGATCATGGGCTACTTGTATCTTTTCTTTAGTCAGGGGCCACTGAGGAACCCACACTGGTCTTTCTGATTTCCAAGTAATTTTTATTGTCTCAGTGGCCCTTTCTGAAAATCCAACCCATGTCTGTCTGTTCCTTGATCTATTTGAATTGGTGCTGCTATATTTTGTCCTTGTTTTCCTAATCTTTTTTCTTTTTTAAAACCTTGTTTAGCCCTAGTAGTGGGCGCATTAGGATTGATGTTATTTGTTAACGTTAAACCTAATTGATCTAGGACATCTCGTCCCCATAAATTTATAGGAAGATGATCCAATACATATGGCTGTATAGTTCCCTCACATCCTTCAGGATCCTTCCAATCTAATACCATTGCACTTCTATGGGGATTAGTAGCCACTCCTAGGCCTCGAAGCGTTTGAGTGGCTTGTTGTAATGGCCAATGTTTTGGCCATTCCTGACTAGATATGATGCTAAGGTCTGCACCTGTGTCCAGTAGCCCATTAAAGTCGTATCCTTGAATATTTAGTTTTAGCATGGGGCGAGAATCTAAATTTAAAGACAGCATAGCCCAATCTACACCTGTGAAGCCCAATCCCCTGGTACCTCTTTCTACAGTACGACTAGAAAATTTATCATGTAGGCTGGGTATTATTAGTAACTGTGCTATTCTATCCCCTGGTGAGATAACTGATATGCCTCTTGGAGAACTAGCTATAATTTTTATTTCACCTTCATAATCGGGATCAATTACCCCGGGACTTATCATAAGTCCTTTTAGTGTGGAAGAACTGCGTCCCAATAATAAGCCTACCGTTCCTTGGGGAAGAGGTCCTTTTACTCCTGTGGGAATGATTTGAATTCCCATCTCTGGAGTTAGTACTGCTCTTGCGGAGGCGCAGATGTCCAGCCCTGCGCTCCCTCTAGTTTGTCTGATGAGGGATTTAATGGATAATGTGTCCTGGGCACTACCTTGATGGTGCTGCTGGGTTCCTCCATTGCCCCGTATATTTGTGGTTTTGGGCCCCGGAGCATTGGGCCCTCCAGTCCGTTTTTTGGCAATGGAGCCTGATGCCTTTCTCCACGATATCGTGGGTAAACACTTGATCCTTGTCCGTTTTTTGATAACGGAGTGCCCTCTATGGTGGTTTGAGAACGGCATTCATTAGCCCAATGTCTCCCTCTACGGCATCGTGGGCAAATACCTGGTATTCTATTCCTTTGATACCTAGCTTTGTTAAACCCTCCTCCTATGGGGCAATTCCTTTTAAAATGTCCTGTCTGATCACAATTGTAGCATGTTTTTGGCCTGGCATCTAAAGCCTGTTGTACTGCTGCTAAGACTTGTCCTTGTTCATTAATGTCTCTACATAATTTAATATATGTGTTTAAATCTTCATGTTTCCATGGTCTAATGACCTCTCTGCAGCAACGATTTGCTTGGTCATAAGCCAGTTGTTTTATAAATGGCATTGCTTGTTCTACATCTCCAAATATCCTAGAAGCTGTCTGAATAAGCCTATCTACAAATTCAGCGTAAGGTTCGTTAGTTCCTTGTATTACCTTAGATAACTGTCCTTGTAAATCTCCATGCCCCTGTAAAGTTTTCCATGCCCTAACTGCATCTGCAGCAATTTGTGCGTATACACCAGGATCATATTCAATTTGTTGCCGTTGACCCTCATAAGGTCCCTTTCCTAACAACATCTCCAGATTTCTTTGAGGGTAACCGGCTGCTGTATTTCGCCTAGCTGTCTCCATGCAGAATTCCTCATTGGCAACCTTCCATAACAAATATTGTCCTCCATTTAGCACAGATCGACACATGTTAGCCCAATCTGCTGGTGTCATGTCTAAGTTGGTAATAGATTCAACCATGCTTATGGTGAAGGGTGCTTGCGGGCCATAGGTTGTTACAGCCTCTTTTAATTGCTTTACTGTTTTGAAATCTAGAGCGCGATGAATTCGTTGCCCTCCTGCCTGCTCAAGTACAGGGCATGCTAGTCTTTGGGATCTTGCCTTAGGATTTTGTGCATTAACTACAGGAATTGAGGGCCGCTCAGCTCTTACGCCCTCTGGTGATAGAACGGAGTTAGTAGCAGCCTCCTGTTGTAACTCCCCAACTGATGGTCGTTTTTCCTCTAAGCTTTCTTTCTTCAAATTTTCCTCTGTCTGACTAGCTGGAGAGACCTTCTCTTTTGCTTGACCTGACATGTTTTCTACCACAGTTTGGACCTCTAACAATTTACTTAACAGTTTTTCGGTTTGTTTTTTACTAGTTTCTAATCTACTATAAAGGTAACGCAACCCAGTAAGGTAGCATAAAACAAAGCCGAAACAGAATGAAACAAAAACGGAGCAAAGAATAGTTGTATCAATTTTCTCTTTCTCCGGGCCAAACAACTTCAAGCCTTGAGCCAACCATTTTTCCCAGTTTGCCTGAGAAAATTCTAGGGATAGGCAGCTTGAAACAAAAACAAAATAAATCAAAAGAAGAACACATTGTTTTTTGAAATGGTCACCCATTCTGTCGCCTTCCCTCAGGGGCGAGCAATTTTACTCACCTCCAAGCTTCAGGCGCTCCCCGTACAGGGCCACCAGTTGCCGCTGTCTGGCTGGGCACAAGATCACGAGCCACTCAAACAGGAACAAACTTTATTTGAAAGAACCGCCAATAACACGTCCGCCCGGGAAGCTTCCCGATCCACCCACGCGGCGTTCTGCTGGTTCCTTCCCGGAACTCTAGCGCAAGCGCCTCCCCGGAATTCCCTCCTACTGCACTTTCCCAACCAATGGGAACTCTCCAGGAGTCCCGCAGCAGGAGTCCGGTATCCATATGAATGTACTTTTTAACATAATCGTATCATCTCAATGGCTAGCTGGCATCACCTTTCAATCAAAAATGCCATGCATCATATTAATTGGCTGTGGCTCCCAGCAAGGTCTTGACTAAAACATCCATCACCTTCTTAGAAAGGCCTTTCCCAACCGACCTTCTCCTTACTTCCTTTTTCATCTCCCTGCTTGTTTCCTTCATAGAAATGATCACAAATCTTTGGGTGGTCTTTTTCACCACAATGTACACATCACAAGGGCAGGATTTCACTGACTGTATTAGTCTGTTTTCTGTTACTGTCATGAAGCACCTGAGGCTAACTTTATAAATAAAGAGGTTTCCTTAGCACAAAGTTCCAGAGTTCAAGGGCATGGTGTGGGTATCACCTGGGCCCTGGTGAGGGCCTCAGGACAAATGATGTGTGCAAGAGTACACATGGGAAGGAGAGATCACATGTCGAGACAGGAACCCAGAGAGCAATTCAGGGGTTAGGCTCCCTCTATAACAAGTTATTCTCTAGGGAACGAACTCAGGGTCCCATGAGAATTAACGCAATCCCTTCCTCAGGCAGCAGTAACCTAAGGATCTTCCACTAGGCCCCACTTCTTAAAGGTCTTACCAGCTCCCAACATCACCACTGAGGGCCAAGCACCCTACCTGTTAGCCCTTGGGGGACACTCAGGTGATGTCGAGATCATAACACCAGCTAATTCACTTGTGTCCATCAATGAGGCACTCAGTGCCCAGGTCACAGCTGCATGATAAACAGGTGCAGGATGCACGGCTCACTCCATACTGCTCCATATGGACCAATTCGTCTCCTGATTTCTCTTGTACCTCAAAGGTCTAAGGTTCTAAAATGTTAATCGGCTGCATTGTTTAAGTTCTTTAGCTCAACAGAGCTGTTTGAACATCTGCTGTGTGCATAATCATCTATGCTAATAGAAGCATAAGGTAGGCCTTGTTTTCCACGAACAGAGTAGTAGCTGAAGAGGCGATGTGGAAACATCAACTGGGTTAAAAAGGGGCACGTGCTAAGTGTCAGTGAAGGAACCAGACAACTGTCACTCTCTATCTTCCCTTCCCTTGTTCTTTTTTTCTTCCTAGAATTTACCACCAGACACAGTAGCCATGCTAGTATGTATTTACTTAAGTCTTGTTGACCCTTTCCTTCCCCGTATGTAATTACACACAGTGACAGAAGGAATTTCTCTTTTTGTGTGTTCAGGGCTGTATTTCTAGCGCTTAGAACAGTCCCTGGCACATAGTAAGTGCTGAGTAAGTATTTGTTGAATGAAAAAGTGAAGGATGCAGAAGAAAACAGAGAACCCCCCGGGCTGTGTTTAGGACTTTCATGGTTCTTTTCAGGAAGGGCTGGTCTTGAGTCTGCTGAGAGGTGTTGGGAGGACAGTAGATAATAGCATGGACAAGGACACGGAGGAGTCAGTAGCTATGTGATGTTGGTGAGCCTGGTGTAGAACGCAAACCAGTAAGCTCTCGGTTTTGTTTCTCAAACTTGAAAATGATGTTGCCTGGGCCCCTCTCCCCCGTCCTCACTCCTTTGGTCTGGGTGAGAGCCAAGGCGAAGGTGTTGGGGGAAGGCTGGCTGCCACACACATTCCTTGGTGTTGGCACTAAAACAGTGGAGCAAAAATAGCCAGTCTCAGGAACATGTGGGCAACCGTGAACGTCCCACTGTTCCAGGGATTTAAATCCAGTTTATGGCTTGTCCAGACTCTTCACCCTCCTCCTGCCCAATCCACATTCTGGCCATCTCACCATCTGTTTTTTTTTTTTTTTTTTTTTTTTCACTCCTTCAGGAGTTGGAATGTGTAAGAAAGCAGTACATAAAAGCCTGGGTGTAACATTGGGAGCTCGGAGCTCCGGGCTGGCCTCGGAAGCACTGCTCAGCCCAAGAGGACGCTGGGTGGGAGGGGGCTTTACGTTCTGACCAGGTGCTGTCCAGTAGCACCAAAAAAAAAAAAAAAAAAGAGAAAGGGAAAGGAACATAGGTAAATGCCCAAGTAACTTGGTCTGAAGGCTTGGGTGACCTTTCCCCATCCAGCTAACTCAGGTGGGGCTCAGAGGCCCCATGTTGTCCTGGTTAAAATGCCATTGCCATCTGGAGAGGCAGCACTCAGCTCTCTGCCAGGGAAGAGGGCCAGCTGGGATGAAGGCCTGTGGGCCATGGTAAATGTCCAGGCCTGCGGTGGCTGTGAGGGCAAGGGCCAAGACAGGGTCCTGGGAGGACGAGGGCCAGGTTCATCTCCTCCACAGCCACACTTCAGGGAGGGAGCACCAGCAGGACTCGCACCCAGAGGCTCTGTGACGGGCTGGATGAGGCAGAGTCAGGCCCACTGTCAGCACAACATCCATTCTGAACAAAGTCCACTCCTTTTCTGAGAAAAGAAAAAAAAATAATAATGTTTGTACATGTATCATTCTTATAGCTTCAAATTATAAAATATTTGAAAGTCACAAACATTTCCAAAATGTTTTAAACATACAGAAAATAATGTACCCATCTGTCCACCCTCGTGCTTTTCATAGGTGTTTCTGAGCCTCTGTTTACTAATTGTATTAAATGGATTTTTATTTTAGGATACTTTTAGATTTACAGAAAATTTGCAAAGTTAGTTCCGATCTCAACTATTCCCAGGCCCACTTTCCCCTGTTAGCATCTTATATTCGTATATTTGTCACAATTAATAAACTGAATTGAAACATTATTAACTAAAGTTCATGCTTTATTTGGATTGCCTGGGTTTTTACCTGATGTCATTTTTCTGTTCCCATTGTATTTCCTTAGGTTCCTCCCAGCCTCATCTCAGTTTCCTAACTTTAAAATGAATGATACGCTCTTCCCCACATAGTTCGAATTGCCCAAAAAGCGCCATGCCAAGGTGCTTTGAGGACTCTAAAGCGCTGTGGTCTGGAGATCTCCAACTTCAGTCAAATCAAAATTTTAAACATGGGACTTATTAAAATGTAGGTTGCAATGTCCCCCGCCCTGCCGCACACAAACCACCCACACCACACACACAGTGGGTACTCTTGAGAGGCAGTGACGAGGGGCTGAGTCTTTGACAAGCTCCCGGGGGATGCTGATATGCTGGCCCAGAGCCACCGTGTACAACCACTGCCCGTGCACAGGTGAGGTCTGTCATTGTCCTGTGGGTGAGCCTGCCATCTTCATGCCACTCACTTCCTGAAAACAGAGGACTTTTTTAAAGGCTGCAATTTCCTGTTTACTTCTGCTCCAGAAACTCCTCAAAGATTAACTGTCTCACAACCCAAAAGTATTCCGTTGTCTGACACTCAGATTTATGAGGCTGGAATGCGCAGGACGGATCACCAGCCATGGAGAGGAGCACAGCCTGGGTTACAGTCGTGATTCCATTGGGGTCACTGTTCAGTGGCTTGCACAGTTGGAGGGTTGCTGGGAACCAGTAATCCCTAGCCTTTTGGGAAAGCCTAGTGCACTTGGCATTTTCCTTGCTTCTTTCCTTTGTCTCTTAAAAGAGAAGCCTCTTAACTGACAGTAGTTGAGGAAAGTGTACATTTTTTTTTCCCGCATGTTAATTTTAACATAGCGTCTATTTGGGTGGTTATGAGAAGCTTGGGTTTTAAACCACTGTATTTTCACAGCTGAGGAATCTAGTGCTTGAATGGATTTAACAAGCAGCCTGGGTTTGTTTTCTGGCCTAGGTCTGCCCCTGGTTGCTTTTGGAAAAAAAAATTGGTCCTATTTCTAGGAAAGTGTACTGTGATTTTTACTTAAATATTGGTGGCAGACTCTTTTTCTTGCTAGACATACCTGAATTCTGAACAATAGTGGATACAGGATGAATGATTCAGATATATGTGCCATGAAAATTAAAGATTGCTGATTGAATTGGAGTCACAGTCCAAAGGGGAGGCTTTCCTATCCTTGGTCTCTTTGTGCAGCAAACAAATAGAATTAGACCTAATGCCATGGCCATCGGCCCCTCTGTTGGTCATTGATGTTCCTGAGAGTACGGCTGTCCCTGCCCACCCAGTCATAGATGCCTGCAGCCCCAGGTTATCATGAGTTGTTACGCATCTGATCTGGGGTCACTACGCAGCTTTGCTCATTTCAGACTAGTGGTTCTAGAAGGATGGTCCCAGATCCACCTTTCAGCAGGATTAGGATCACCTGAGATCTTGTTGGAAATGAAAATTCAGGCCCTAACCCAGAGCTACTGAATCGGAGACCTAAGGGTGAGGCCCCTGCAGTGCAAGCAGGTGGTTCTGATGCACACTCCAGCCTGAGAAGCTCTGTTTCCCTCCAGTGTGAGGCCTTCCCTGAATGGCTCTTCTCTCTGCCCCACCTTCTTCTTCAATCACTGACACGTTTAACTCGTTCAGTTACTGCTTGCAAACAGGCTTCGGGCCACGTGCCAGTTCAAGGGGGAAGATCCACAAGCTTGTCCTCAGGGAGCTCAACACAGCTGTGGTTCTTGGGCCTGAGATCACTTTGGATGCACCAGAGGTGCCTCTTCTGTGGGTCTTTCATCACAGATCAATTAAATCAGAGTCACTGGGGCTGTGCTGAGGTGGAACTACTTTATAAAGCCCCCTAGGCTGAGAAACGCTGGCCTCGTGGGAGAAAACACCCGTGGCGTGGCGTAGTTTTAAACCCATGGTGAGTGTGAAGATGGGTTAAGAGGGGGTGCTGGAGGGGTCCCTTTACCCAGGCTTGGGTTGGGGCTGGGGAGGGGGTGTCCTTTCACCCAGGTTTGGGCTGGGGGGCCGGTGGAAAAGGAGGGGAAGTACCTTCAAAGCTTTTCTCAAAATTTTATCTAAAGGAAGATTAAAACCATGGCTTGAATATGGATTCACAAGTGAGCTCAAATCAAACAATGAGGGAGGATCAGGAGAGGGAACTTCCTCCTGCAATGTGCGTCATTTATCCTGTCTGTGGCTCGACTCTCAAAGGCGAGTGGGTAGCAAAGGGTAGGTGAGGTCACATCCATAGTGGCTCCATCCCCTTTGGAGCCATCGTCCTCCACCATGGGTGCCTGTTTTGGCTTTATCCTAAGGACCATGGAGATGCCTTAGGCTTCCACTGCCCTCTGTCCATCTGTAAGAAGAGGCAGCTCAGGAATGCGGCCATGCCCTTCAGTGGTCCTCCTGTCAACAAATTTTCCTCCCAAGAATTTTGGGTCTTTTTCCCCCCATGCTTTAAGAGGGTTTTTGTTTTGTTTTGGCATTTTTTTTTCAAAAGACTGTTTACGTAACAAGTAATTCCTTATTCACGCGGCTCTCTGTTTTTGACTCAGAAGGTCAGGTGGAGAGATTTAACATGAAATATTAGCTGTCTTTGCCAATTGCTGTACTCTGTTACCATGCCGTAAGCCAGAAATAGAATCGACCTGTTTTCAATGACAGATCAAAATTTAGTGCTGTGTTGATGGTCCAGAATGAAGATTTTTTGACAACAGTGAATGAAATACATACCAGTGCATTTCTGGTTGTGATTTAGCTGACCAAGTAGTTCAGTTATAATTATATTATTTTTACTCCTGGAGATCATTATGCTGAATGAAAAATGCTTCAGCATCCAGCCTGTTAAGATGTGGATGGTGAACAGTATTTAATACAAATTTTTTTTTCTGGACTGTAAAACAGCTTTATGAGCATATAGAGGCTAGAATATGGTTGTTGGCATTTAAAATTAAATGAAAACATGATTTTTTTTTTTTTGGTGTTTAAAAAAAAAAAAAACTCGACTGTCAGTGGTTGCCTGCTACCTTCTGTGACCCATCTTCTGAACTTAGTCCCTTTAACATAATGGGAGTGCACATCTAGGAAATATACAGTCAGCATAAATTTGAGGGCTTGAGGGCATGCATATAATAAAAGGGCATTGAGAAGGGCCATGGGGGATGAGCTGGAGGGGTTTATCATTTTTTTATGAGGGGCAATGTGCTTTTATTTAGGATTGAAATATCTTTTAATTGTGGGTACAGGTTTGACCTGATCTCTGAATCACTACGTTGTTTTTCTGGCAAATATTTTTCTAGGCTCTGACTAGCAAGGTGTTAGAAGAATTTAAACTGTCCCCCACCCTCAGGTTTGAAAAGATGTGTGTTTTTAAGGGATGAAGATGATGCAAACATTGATCAAGCCAAATTGTGTTCTCATTATGACCCTTTCTTCCCACACTGCCTTTAGTATAAGAAAGCAGAGGCCAGCTGGTCTTGGGATGCTGAGGCAGGAGGATCACAGGTTCAAGGACAGCTTCAGCAACTTTGACACTGTTTCAAAATTTAAAAGGCTGCGGTTGTAACTCAGTGGTAGAGCACCCTTGAGTTCCTTCTTCCAGTACTGCAGAAAAAGAAAAGGTGGCAGGGCGGGGGTGACACAGGCTGACATTTGTAGCATTCAGAAATCCTTATGTGAAGAAGCATTTCTAGGAGACCATGTATGAAAGGCTCCTCATAATCACTACCTTTTTGTGAGATAAAATGATTAAACAATCCTGTTGTGCAATACTTTCTAAAGCCCAAAAGTTTCAGCTTAGATTTCATTAGGAGGCATTGGCCTAAACCTGAAATGTAAACTTTCGAGAGACTGTAATTGAATAGATTTAACCTATATTTATAAAAAGGAGAAATCTCTGGGTGATTATCTCCCCCCCCCTTCTCTGAGGACCTTGTCCCTAAACTCTGCAGGTATCTTGTCTGTTGACTTGATTAATGAATATTTTGCCCACTAAAATTGGCCATTAATTATTTCCTTGGGTTGCAGCAATAATTACATCTTTCAAGTAACACCTAATTAGCATAATAAGCAGAAAACACCCTGCCAGGTGATGTGGGATTGTGGGAAACTAGCTAGTTATGGAAGAGATGGCTGGTTCACCACACAGTAATCAGCAGTTATCTCCAGCTGGATCCCAGCAGCTAATTTAGAGAAAATGGACTAGATCACCATCACCACAGGATGGGAATTTAAATGGAGATGATCTATGGACATTTCTGTAAGAAAATACTACTTACCAGTATATAACTGATGCAATTTAGCAATTAAGAATTCTATTACCATTCATTCTTTTCTTGGTTTCTTCAGTGATCACAATTATTTGCCAGCCCCTGTGCTAAGTGCTAGGGACAGAAGAGAAACGGGGTTCTGGTTTTGGAGAATTTGAATCTCTGGAATATAATCACTTTAAGATGTAAGTCATCTTTTTATAAGATGGGCAGATTCTACCATGTAGGTTCATGGAATGCTCTGGAGAGGGCCTAACCTCTGCTGTGGACTTTGGAAAATGAATCTAAAGATGACTACAAAGAGGTGAGAGAAGCTGGGCTTGGTGGTGCACACCTGTGATCCCAGCAACTGCGGAGATTGAGGTGGGGGAATCACAAATTCAAAGCCAGCTTCAGCAACTTAAGGAGACCCTGATTCAAAATAAAAGAGGGCTGGGGATGTTGCTCAGTGGTTAAGTGCCCCTGGGTTCAGTCCCTGGTAACTAACAAACAAAAAGTGGATGTAAAGGTGTTCCCTGTAGTAGGAACAATGTATGTTAGAAAGGCTGTCGCCTGACAGCAGAAGAGAGAAATTCAGGGGTCCCTACAGTGGTGTGGCACACTAACAGAGACTGAGGCACTGGCGACAGCAGGACCCTGAAGGAAAGGGAAGGTGACACTGTTACCAGAACCTGGAAAGAATGACAGCTCGAAAGATGGGTGTCAATGCCCCAAGTGGTGCATTGCAGGCACTGCCCAAACCATGCCTAGGAGGGCATGGAACAGACACCCAACCGTCCACTCCTTCACCCTGCTTCATCTCATGGTTTCTTCCCATGTACTGAACCAGCCAGAATCCAGCAACAAGAGTCCCACTAAAACAGTATTTGGGGTTCAGAACAGGGCTGAGAAGGGCAAATGGGGTAATCGGAACAAAAAGTATGCAAGCAAGCAAGGTGTGCCCAAAGGGCAAGAGGAAGTTGGGAGTTTCTGTGGTGTAGGGGCAGAGTGGAGAACTATTGGAAGATGCGTTTGGGGAATTTGGTATTGGAGACAAATTGCAAATGGTCTTCTATTTTTACATAAGTCCTTTATAATTTTTTAATGTTACTAGGGGTGTGTAACCACTGAGCCACAATACAGTCCTTTTTAAATTTTGTTTTGAGATAGGGCCTTGCTAAGTTGTTGAGGATGGCTTTGAACGTGTTGATCCTCCTGCCTTAGCCTCCTGAGCCACTGGGATGACAGGCATGCACCATTCAACAGCCATGTGTGAGGGTTAAATTTAATGCATGACATTGATTTGTAACTTAGCAAGATTTGTATTTTTAAAAATCACTGATTGGGCTCATTATTGGATAATAATATCAATATGATTGAGTTAAATATTGAGTTGTCCCAATATTAAAAAATGAAACAGTATTATCCAGGTATATATAATAAAGTTGAGCAACATCGTTTGAAATTTCATATTTGTCTGTAGGGGGCAGTGTACTAGTTGCAATTTGAAATAAATATCTTTTTAAAAATTTTTAATTCTTTTATTCTAATTATACATGGCAGCAGGATGCATTTTGATCGCACATAAATGGGAGCACAACTTTTCATTTCTCTGGTTGTACACGATGTAGAGTTGCACCATATGTGCAGTCATACACAAACCTAGGTAATGATGTCTGTCTCATTCCACCATCTTTTGAAATATCTTAAACTGGGTTGTAGTGAAAAGGTGGAAAAGAGCTAAAGAGCTAAGTCATTGAGTGTGAAGGCAGAGTGATGGGAGGAGACAGTGACAGTAGACTTTCAGCAACTAACATTTTTTTTTAAAGTATGTATAATCTATGCATTCCTTTTTAAAGCTAAGCCACGAAAAGTGGGTTAATATCCTTATGATATTGGATCTATTTCTGACATATTAAGCGTCATCTTCATAAGCCGAGAAAATCCCCCAGTCTCTGCCTTCTATTTTCTGAAGTTCAACTGATAAAAACATGTACTAAATCCCCATCTCTTGCACCCCTCTGAGGAATCTTGAGGTCTTGCCATTACTTTGATAGTGTCTATTTTATTTAAATGTGATAGTTTTGTATTTGGCTTGAATGTGTGATAAAATCATTTAAAGGTGCCCTAGTTGATAACTTGTTTTCTACATAAAAGCCTTTCAAGTTAACTGATAGTTTCTCACGAGTCAGAATGACTTAATGACCTCAGCTGCAAGCTAGCCAGAAAGTTTCTCATTTCCACTGAGAAGGTACATGTGGCTATTTGGAAGCCCTTTTGGAGAACATTCTGCTGAAGGTCCATCTTCTAAGAAAAGGATCTTAACTTAGACACTTATGCACATTCTCACTAAGCCCAGGGGATGCAATCAAGTTTTTTTTAAATGCTAATTGAAAGTATTTATTTCCTCACATTTCCAATACTGATTTGTTCAAATTTTTTTTATTTATTTTAATTTTTAATTTGTTCTAATTAGTTATACATGAGAGTAGAATGTATAACTAATTAGAGAACAACTTCTCCTTCCCCTGGCGGAACATGTTGCAGAGTCATACTGTTTGGGTAAGCATATATGTATATAGGGTAATAATGTCCATATAATTCCACTGTCCTTCCCATCACCACACCCCCTCCCCTCAATCGTCTCTGCACAATCCAAAGTCCTTTCATTCCCACCCCACCCCACCCCACATTATGCATCAGCATTTGTTTATCAGAGAAAACATTTGGCCTTTGTTTTTTGAGGTTTGGCTTATTTCACTTAGTGTATTCTCCAGCTGCATCCATTTACCTGCAAATGCCATAATTCTAGTTTTCTCTATGGCTGAGTAATATCCCATTTTGTATATGTACCACATTTTCTTTATCCATTCATCTGTTGAAGATGCCGGCATCTAGGTTGGTTCCATCGTTCAGCTGTTGTGAATTGAGCTGCTATAAACATTGATGTGCTGCGACATTGTAGTATGAGATTTTAAGTCCTTTGGGTATAAACCGAGGAGTGACATAGCTGGGTCAAATGGTGGTTCCATTCCAAGTTTTCTGAGGAATCTCCATACTGCTTTCCATAGTGGTTGCACCAATTTGCAGTCCCACCAGCAGTGTATGAGTGTGCCTTTTTCCCAACATCCTCGTCAACTCTTATTCTTAATAATTGCCATTCTAAATAAAGTGAGATAGAATCTTAGTGTAGTTGTGATTTGCATTTCTCTAATCACTAGATACGTTGAAGAATTTTTCGTATATTTGTCAATTGTATTTCTTCTGTGAAGTCTGTTCAGTTTCTTAGCTGATTTATTGATTGGGTTCTTTGGGTTTTTTTTTTTTTTTTTTTTGGTGTTTTCTGCGTTCTTTATATATCCTGGAGATTAATGCTCTGTCTTAGGTGCTTGTGGTAAAGATTTTATCTCATTCTGTAGGCTGTCTCTTCATGTTGTTTCCCTTGCTGAGAAGAAGCTTTAGTTTGATTCCATCCCATTTATCAATTCTTGATTTTTTTCTTACACTTTAGGAGTCTTGTTAAGGAAGTCGGTTCCTAAGCCGACATGGTGGAGATTTGGTCCTACATTTTCTTCTATTAGGCTTAGGGTCTCTGCTCTAGTGCCTAAATCTTTGATCCATTTTGAGTCGAGTTTTATTCAGGATGAGAGAGAAGGGTTTAATTTGATTTGCTACATATAGATTTCCAGTTTACCCAGCACCATTTGTTAAATAGTCTGTCTTTTATCCAGTGAATGTTTTTAGCACCTTTTTCTAGTATGAGATAACTGTATTTATGTGGTTTTGTGTCTGTGTCCTCTATTATGTACCACTGGTCTACATGTCTATTTTGGTGCCAATACCATGCTGTTTTTGTTACTATGGTTCTATAGCATAATTTAAGGCCTGGTATTGTGATGCTTCCTGCTTCACTCTTCTTACTGAGGATTGTTTTGGCTATTCTGAGTCTCTTATTTTTCCAAATGAATTTCATTATTGCTTTTTCTAATTCTGTGAGGAATGTCATTGGGGTTTTAATAGGACTAGCATTAAATCTGTATATGCTTTCGATAGTATGGCCATTTTGACAATGTTAATTCTGCCTATCCAAGAACATGAGAGATCTTTCTTCTAAGGTTGAAGCACTTTTTTAGTGAAAAAGGAAACTCTGGAGAATGTTAATGTCTATCTGCATGGGGACTGGGGAGGAGAGTTTGAGATACCTCTGTACCTTCCTCTTTTTTTTTTTTTTTTTTTTTTTCTTTCCCTGTACCTGAAATTGCTCTTTAATGGTGGTGGTGGAGTATTTAAAAAAAAAAAAAATGGTTCCACTGGTACGCAGTCCCATTCAGCTGATCACCTGGTCAGTCCATTTGTGCTGATTCCTGACCCCATGGTAATGAAGCCAAAACCACCCAGGCCCCAGAGAAACCTTGGAGTCCAGAAATAATTTGGTGCCTATATAGACATTCACAATCAACAACACAGAACATTGTTGGAAAGCTTAGGAATGGTATACTCGATTGCTTCTGAAGTCCTGGGGCTATTAAGGTTGATTACACCCAAAGAATGGGAGATGCAAGGCCAGAACTTCCAGACCATGCTTGGTGTCTGTGCGAGATGGTGTTGAACCATACCAGAACAGGCTTTTTAATGTTAATAGTTTACATAATGATTGTTTAAATTTTACTATAAAAATATTCATGTTCATTTATGCAAAAGAGATAATAAAGTCACCTTTACATGTTAACAGGAAAAAAAAGGGGAATATAGCTCAGTAGGTAGAACACTTGCCTAGAAGAAAAAGCCACCTGGCCATTTGACAGCATCAATGCTGAATAGTGACATAGGACTGTGAAAGAAGCAAGTCATTTCTACTCCAGAGAGGTGGTGTGTGTGGCCTAATACACATTGAAGTCAGATAAGAGGCCTTAGCTCCTAGTCCTGTGAGTGGGTCTTTTCTGAGCCTTATGTTTCCCCTTTGGGAAAAGGGCAGGAGGTGTGTGTGGGAGAGTTCCCTTGCAGGGTGTTCATGAGGACTGCACATGGACTCTTATGGACCCAGCACTCAGTGATGGCAGTATTATCTTTACCTGTTATTAATGCTATCTGGGAACCATTGATGGTTCACAAATATACTGGCACAATGTAAATACAAAATGCTTTCAGACCAGACTGGCTGAAATAATAGTAATAGCTAAGATTTATTACCTATTTACCAGGTGCCAGGCACTGTGCTCTGGGCTGTATATAGCTAATCTTATTTAATCCCCTTAAGAACCTTGTAATGTGTACGGGTTATGAGTCACTGTCTTCCCTTCCCTATCAGAAAACAGACGTGGGCTGAGAAACTTCCTCAAGTCACCCCAAAAGTAGCAGATCATGCCAGTAACTGCCATATAATCTTGCCTATCCAAAGAAATTAGAGCTTCATTGAAAATATGTATCAGAAAGCCCAGAGTTGACTTCCTAGAAATACTTCTTCAGAAGCTAAGATTGCTTGGAGCCAGGTGCCAGGTGCCAGATAATGGAAAGGGGCTAGGGACTTCCCCATGCCCAAATTCACACCATCAGTGAGATGGATCTGAGACACAGCTCAGCATGTGCCTCTACTCATTAACAAGTAGAATGAACACACAACCTGCACAGAATTAGGAGTCATCAATTCCAAAATAGCATATAACCTCTGATGCATGTGAGCTTGAACGCTGTGCTTCTGGCTACTGTCTGGACCCAGAGTTCCTCAGATCAGACTTGGACCCAAGAAAGCTATAACCAATATGTGCTTGTTTCTGATAACTTTAGGCAGAGGCATCATGTAACCCTTGTCAAATGTTTAGCTCTTTCTGTGTTTTTTTTTTTTAAGTTTTTTTAAAATCAATGATTTGTCTTCCCTGGGAGATGAGAAGTAATGAAGATAATTCTTCTTGTCAAATCCTAGATGAAACCAGCTTCCAAAATGCAACTGGGATGCAGTTGGTTATGGCCTGATTTGTTACTGAGGTGAATTATAGCACAGGAAAAAAACCACACTGGTTCAGGCTAATCTTACAGAAAGTTCTGAAGCCCAGAACTGCAGTGATATAGGATTATAATTTTAGGAATACACTGAGAAGAAGTCAATGACCAAGTGGTTCCCTGGCAGGTATCTTATCAGAACACCCATACTGAATAGAGGAAGATTGCTCTCAACTTGGATTTGTTTTAAAAATATGCAAAGATACCAAATTGTCTACAAAATTACTAAGCCTAGCTCTTTCTGTACAGCAAGTGAAAGAGGGGGGAAATAACCAGGGCCTCAAGTAGAGCCTGAATTCTATTTAAAAGATTTTGCTAGATATTGGATTTATATATATAACCCTTAAGTCACTTTCAATAATTTGTTTCCAGAGTCACAACTGCATTTTTAGATGGACGGTCCGGCAGGTGATGCAAACTGGCTTATTAACATTCCCAAGCAGTTCTCCATCTCTCTTCTGCTTTTTGAGCCTTCGTAGTCTACAGTAGTAATTGTCAACTCCTGTTGCATGTTAGAATCTTGGAGATGGATCCTGGGCATCAATCTTTTTGTCACCCAGGTGATACTAACATGCAGTTCTAATTAAGAACCATTGGTCTATAGGCACTTGGTGGCACTGAAGTGGCTGAATCCAAATGAAGCAACCTTGCTGATGGAATCAGTAGGCATCAGATCAGGTCTTGGGCCCCTAGCACAGGAGTTTCTTCTCAGATTGGAGACCTATTCCAACTAGCTCACAGTTAGACCCCTGCCTGTCATCTCTTGAAAAGTCTGTCCGGGTTCTTGAGTCACAAAACATACAATGAGCAATTCCTATATGTTAGCAGAAAAACAGGTATTTTTACATCGGATCACTGTGATTACAGATCAATATAAGTCACATCCTATAGAGTATGATCTATTTGAGAGTTGGGACCATTTTTCATTTTTGTTTTGTCTTCTGGAGGGGGAGCTTCAATGCTTAGAACCAACTCTTGACATATATTTGACCTTCTATAAATATCATTGATTGTGGGCTATTTCCATCTTGATCATTTTCTAGGGCTGGGGATGTAACTCAGTGGTAAAGTTCTTGTCTAGCATGTTCAAGGCCCTGGGTTCAAATCCCAGAACCACAAAAACAAAAGAATAATGCATCCATCTTGATTATTGTGTGTATTCCTAATTGGGATTTACTATATCAACTTTTTCTCCTCTAGAATTCAAGCTTGTCCTAAATTTATCTTATGGCCAAGGGAAAGGGAAGGAAATTTCTTTTGATTTACATAGGAAAGATGTCAGTGTATGTAGGTTTCAGGTAAATGTGATTCAGTGTCAGAGCTGCCCTTTAAAGAAAAAGAATTTTTTTGGGGGGGGGGGGGGAGTCAGGTGGGGGTGGAATGGGTTACAAGAAAAGAAGAGGAACAAATGGGAACAGATCTGCATTAATAAATATTCAGATTGAGCCTACTCTGATGTCAGTGTGTATAGGTGGTGTTAGTACATGTAGTATCGGGTGATGGAAGTTGTGCATACTCTCATTTTTCACTTTAATTGCCTGCCTGAAAAGATCCTGACAGCTTCAAAGGTTACTGCTGGTTGCATTGTTCATAACTCAGAAGTAATCTGCATGTGCAATTTGCTTCATTATTGCCCACTAATAACTAATTCTGGAGAAAGTCTTAAAGCGACCAAAGGAGGCATAATTTGACATGATGGTTTTCTCCTCCTTTCTCCAATTCTTTAACCATCCCAGTGTACAGTTAGTCACAGATGCTAAGGTGATATATGTGTGGTTTAATTCTGATTCTCTTTCCATAAGCTTTGTATGATAAACTCTTTGCTTTGTTGTTCTGGATTAAAAAAAAAAAAAAAAAAAAAAACCTAAAATATTTTGTGTTTCTTATGAGAGTTTTGGGTCCAGCAAAATAAACTAGCATTGTAGATTTGATTTGGCTTAATATAACTGAGAAGTTATTTGGTTTCAAATAACAATGGCTTATATAGAAGATAATTTATTTCTCTTACTTTCAAAAAGTCTACAGATAATGAGTCCAATAGTGGTATGGAGCTTTACATGATCAGTGTAGTTCAGAATCTGATTGTATCACTCTGTCATATGCGAGTTCTAGTTCCAATTATCTCCTAGCCAAAGTAGATGCAGGAGCTCCAGTCATTCTTTCTGTCACCTTTAAGGAAAATTACCCTAAAGAAAGGGCTTTAAGGAGGCTTCCTTGAAGCGTGAAGGATGCTTGAAGAAGCCCTGTATCCTACTGGCCAGGACTTAGTCACATAGGTACACTTGGCTCGAGGAATGCTGGGAAATGTAGTCTTGATGTCAGACAGCCAGGTATCTCAGTACTGTAAAGAAGAAGAAAACCGCCGTTGGGCAACTTCCAGCAGTCCCTGCCATATTTACATGAGTTTTTAGATGCATAATTATATCACTGATTATAAAATGAAGATGATTCACAATAGTACAGATATTCATTTCAAAACTAAAGACCAGAGCAGTATCTACTAAGTGTAGTCCTCATTTCCATCCTCGGGTAAAAATACCATCCTTCTCAACATTTTACAGATGTGAGAACCTGAGGCTTAAAGAAGTTACACAGCTAGTTGAACCAGACAGTTGGACTTGTGTGGCACGGCATTGTTACCTAAGCAATACCAACAAATATAGCAAGGTGGTTTTCAGTGAGAGGATGATTACCATAGTAAACCTTGGGGATTCGGGTACCAGATCACCAAACACTGAACTTTGAACTCATTTCAACTCCTTCCCTTTTTTCCCCCCAAGCTTGTATACCCACTCTTTGTGTAATGTCCCATTCACTTGGTCTCGAATGTAGTACAATGTCGGGCTCTTCTTGATCCTGCTTGGTCTACAAGGTTCTTGGCCAATAGTTGACTGAGTTACATGATAACCAAGTTTTTAATCAGGGTAGCTGACTTTTACTGTGTGTCACTATTTTGTTTTGAGGGGCATGCTCTGGTTCCACTGCCTATTGGAATGTGTGGTATTACGATGGGAGCCTTTGGCACTTCAGTTCCTATCTGCATCATGAGTCCTTTATCTCTCCTTTCTCTTGGGCTCCGACTTCTTGGTTCTGCAGAATGTCTTGCCACACATCAGAAGCAGACCCCACTTTCTTGTCGACCAAACCCTTTTCACTTTAAAGTTCTGTTCCTCTGATAAAGAGACATTCGGGTCTATAACATAAGAAAATCTCCTATTTCCATTTCTGCTTTCACCAAGTCCTGTATTTCTGTATCCCAGTTTCTCTTGAATCCTTTGTTTCCCTACCAGTTATTTTCCAACAAAAATATCATCTCAGTTTATATCTTCCCTGACTCTTCATTGCTTAATAGGATTAGAACTGAACTCGGCATTCCAATACATCTGTGATGTGACCCCTGCATCTCAAGCCTCTTGAGGAGAAACCACACTGGATTTCTTGCCAGTCTCCACTCTTTCCTGCTTCTGCTCACCTGACCAAACCTTTTTTTATTCACACTCACCATTTTCTCACTTTTTCTGACTGCAGATTAGTTCAAGACTCTTGTAAAAATTTTCTTTAAAGAAGTTTCCCTGATTCCCAGAGAACATGTTTTATTTCTGGCACTGTTGGTATATTTCTCTATGGCTACACATCATAGCCTATTTTGGATTATTGTTAACTGGGATTTGTATTCATCCATCTTGCTTCGTTGTGATCCTACTGACAAAATTTTCCCTAAGCAATGAGCACATGGCAGGAACTCAGTCCATCCTTTTGGAAATAAGTCCAATTGCTTCGGTTGCCTTCTGACCAAGCTTCTTGTTATAGACCATAGAACAGAAATAATCATCTAGAAGCAATAATTCATTCCTCATAATAGTCATATAGCTCTCACAGCAGGGTTCTCCACCTTGGCACCACTGACATTATAGGCCAGATGATTCTTTAGTGAGGCAGGGTTTTCCTCTGTGTGCACTGTAGGATGTTCAGCAGCATCCCCGCCCTCTATCCACTAGATGCCACTGGCATCTAGGGAGCTCAGTGTCTACAGACATTGCCAAATGTCCCCTGGAGCGGGGAGAGAATTGCTCACAGTTCACAACCCTGAAGTATCTCTGTTTTAGAACTAGGAATTTTGGCTCTTCATTTCTCCCACCTTTTCATGGTACCCAAGATTTCACCCCATGCTTTCAAACTTAATGTCACACTTGAATTTCCCTCCCTCGCCTATGAATGACTCTCTATGCTGTCTCCCTTAAAACTTGCCTTGGTCCCCACTCCTCAGTAAAATATTTCCAGATCAGCACCATCTGTGCTCTTTCCCATGATTCTAAATTTTGAATCACTTTGAACATCTGTGCATTTTTTTTCCCCTCAGCATGTATACTGAAAGTCATTTTGCACATGGGTCTGTGCTCCTCTCCTGAGTCATTGCTGTCTGAGCTCAATGCTTATCCTTGTGTCCCTCTCTGTTACTGCATGTCCAGGGCATTCATCTGGTTATTCATCATATATCACAGTGGGCACTAATTATTGACAGCCAGGACTTAGGATATATTGCTTCTAAGACCAACCTCCTTAAAGCCTCCTATCAATTTGTTGAGGTAATAAGATAGATTTGAAAATATATATGGTAGAAGTAAAATATGGGCCAGGGCCTTAGAAGAAGGGTAGGATTTCTTTGAACAAACAATGTCAGGCAGAAGGAGAGAAAGGCCCCCCTTTCAATAAACAGATACTCCCAGCTTTAAGAGGGGAATTCCAGAGCCCTGTTTTCCTGCCTTTTCTTCTGTCACTTAGCCACACTCACCAGGAGCTGTCTTCTCTTATACGTACCTGCATATGGACCCTTTCCATGAGCCTGGGATGCTACTTTCTTGGCTTTTATATTACATGCTACTTGGATTCATCATTGGGTTCGTTTCTGGGGAAAACAGGCAAGCATACATGTGTGCATGTACACACACCTGCACATACCTGTAGGATTAGGGGACCAAGCTTTGGCCTTACTCCAGTTTGAAAGAATTTTATTGTTGTTTAATCCTAGCACCCAGGTTTCTAGAGCTGCTAGACACACATGGGCAGGCTGTATTTTTCACAAAGATATATAGCAGCCATGACGGTCTTTGGCAGTCGCTGTTATGATTTGGATGTAAGATGTCCCCCAAAAGCTCACGTGTAAGACAATGCAAGAAGGTTCAGAGGAGAAATGGTTGAGTTTTGAGAGTCTTAACCCAATCAGTGAATTAATCCCCTGATAGGGATTAACAGTGGTAACTGAAGGCAGGTCGGGTGTGGCCGGAGGAGGTGGGTATAGGGGGTGTGCCTTTGGAGTATATATATTAGATCTGGTGAGTGGAGTCTCTCTGCTTCCTGATCATTGTGTGAGCTGTCTCCCTCTGCCACAGTATTCCACCATGATGTTCAGCCTCACCTCAAGCCCTGAGGAACGAAGCTGGCTGGCTATGACTAAGACCCTTGAAACCGTGAGCCCCAGAGAAACCCTTCCTCTTCTACAATGGTTCTTGTCAGCTCTTTTAGTCACAGCAGCGAAAAAAAACTGACTGAAACACAGGTGCTCTTGTCACAGGTAGCAAGATAAGAGCTTAGGTGGATCAAAAATGCCTTTTCACCACTGAGCAGTGTGGACTAGTGTCATTTTCATAGATACAGGGCTACCTAGCTCATACCTTGGGGAAAATGGAAGCAGTTGCCAAACCGTAGGAGCTTGGTGAATTGGGAAAGAGTTAGCATCCTTGTCCACATAGTTCATTTCTGATAACTTTAACCCTCTGGCCATGCCAGATATAGGGAAGGCTGCAGGGTCCTCTGCTTGTTTGTAAGTCAGCCTCCTGGAGCATTATCCAAACAGTTCTTGGTTGACTCATGTTTATTCATTCACTTGTGGCTGGAAAATTCAGACTACAGATGTGAACATGAGTGCTTTTTTTAATAGATGGTGTTATATTGTGTTGCACAATGTCCCTGACTTTTTAGATATTTAACTCATAAAGTTTACGGCAACACTAAACTGCATCTGGATTTCACATTGAATTTGGGAAGGCAAGAATCTCACTGTAATTTGCACCGACTTCTCTGTAATGGAAATTATGGCTTGGGAGAAGTTTCAAATGACGTGTCTATAAACTAAGGAAAAGTTGATCTGTTCAAAGGCTGGTCACATGCAAGTGTAGGATTTTTTTTTTTTTAAGGCCATTGCCAACAAGAAATATTTGTTTCAGCAGCTGAAATAGACTAACAAGTTGAATAACTTGTTATTCATGGCTAGTTTATGTAAATAGTTGGTTCAAGAAATTCAGTCTTAAAAGTAGAATGAAAGGAGGTAGGGCTCAGTTGCCTCGGCATGCACAAGGCCCTGGATTCAATCTCCAGTACCACGAAAGAAAAAATAAAGTGAAAGTTGCAACAGAACTCTCTGCTAGGCTTTAAATAAAGCCACAAAGATCACCTGTATGGAACCCAGTGCTGCAATTGGATGGTAGCAATGAGTTGACTTCACAGGATGATGAACTGCCTTTTTGTTGGTCAGAATGCTGGCCTAACAGGACTTAGGATGCAGGGCTTCTTGTCCTAGGGCTGTCCATTCTGGATTGGTAAGGAGGCTTGTCACCTAACCTCCAGGGCCTCCATTTACTTGCCCTTTTTTTTTTTTTTTTTTTTTTTAAATATGGGGTTTGAACCCAAGGGCACTCAACCACATCCACCCATTTTTAGATTTTAGAGACAAGGTCTAGCTGAGTTGCTTAGGGCCTCACTAAGTTGCTGAGGCTGGCTTTGAACTTGTGATCCTCCTGCTTTCAGCCGCCTGAGCCACTGGGATTACAGGCATGCGCCACAGCGCATGGTTTGCTTGCTCTTTTCCTTGTGTCCACTGACCCACCTCCTCCTCTCCCTCTCTTCTTCCCTGCCCTCCCTATTTGTTTGTCTTGGTGTCTCTTATTCACAGTCAGGACTTTTCCTCCAAAGTCTAGTGATCATCCCTTGTCTGTTCTTGGCTCATGTATTAGACCCAGACAATAAAAGCTGAGAGGAGCCTCTGGAAGGAAGCATGATGGAGCTTGTTGATTGTGGACTCAACTGTCTGAAGATCATTTAATTAAGGAATCACCAGATGTCAGCATCTGGCCGTCTTTTTTCTGCTCCCATTTAAACTTAATCAGAGGAGAGTCCTGCTGATGGGCTGCCAGGGTTCTTGGGAGTGGTGGAGCCTGCACATTACCAGTGTAATCCTGTGTTCAGCCCCGTACTCTCTCCTCTCGCCTCCTGCACTGTATTTGGTGTCCTGCTTCGGTGTCCCTCCATCATCTACCTTTTAACCATTGCCTCCTTGTCTCTTTCAGTCCTGATCCTTCTCTTTTTCTTTTGCCCAAGCCGGCACCTCCAAGTCCAGAGCCACTTGGGGCCTCTGACGAGGGACCAGCTCCTGGCTCTGGGTCTCCCCCACTGCAGCCACTTGACATTGGAACTTCATCTGCACGCTAGCTCTCTTCCTGTTTGGGTTTTCCATGTTCTAAAACACAGGCTGAAATAACTTTGCTATGTCTCCTTTCTGTTCTGTCTATGGTGAGTTTATTCTCTTTTTTTTTATTGTTGGTTGTTCAAAACATTACATAGTTCTTGATATATCATATTTCACACTTTGATTCAAGTGGGAGTTTATTCTTTGTTTCCACATCTGCGAAGGCTTGAATGGTGAAGGAAACAAATGCCTTTGAGGAATCTGCCATACTTAACCCAAAGTCTCATAAGATGAATTGACCAGTGTTTCTGCTCCATCTCCCACATGCCAGACACTGAGCTGAGGACTGAAGAGAAACCAGTTCCTCACATCTGAAAAGCGTGACAGGGGAAAAGGACATTCCCAGGTAATGTCCCTTCAGTGGCACAAGTTCAGTGGTGGTGCTTGGAAATGTTGCCTAATAAGGAGGAAGGTGTGACAGACTCTACCCAGGATGCTGTAGAAGGCTACTCCTAACAAACTCTTAAGCCCTGTGGCTTTTCAATTTCAACAGCTGGAGGAAGCCTGCAGACTGTGCCCTTCACTTATTATTGGAATAACTGAGTGATTCCAAAGAAATGGGTGTATCCAGCCCAGATCTCCAAAATCACCCATCTGGCTGGGTGGATGGTTGCCTCTCTAGGGCCTTCCCACCCCACCCACCCACATCCTCTCAGCCCCCTACAGTTGCCATACATACTTAGTAAAGAACTGATGTCTGGAAGATATGGAATGGGAAGGCCTCTCAAGGGGCATGATGTCACATTTTCCCCTCACTGTTGCTTTTCGGCCTGAGATAACTTGTTGCTGGTAGAAGCCTTGTCAACTTTGCGGAGAGTCTGTGCAGCCTTTTAAATTGACTTTCTTAAATTGTAAGTAGTTTATAAAATACAAAATCCCAGCAAGGTACACCAGCTAGAGCACAGCCAAAGCCCATGGGCTCATTAATTATCTTCAGCTGACCCAGCAAAAAATTCCTATAGTTTACAGGCAAGCTTGAAGATAAAACTGCAAAAAGGTATTAGAAATATTGCAAACCCAGACCTTTGATTACCTTTGGCCTCCATGTTGAAGATGGCAAAGCTGATGAATGTGGGTCTCATGGTTTTGAGCAAGGGAGTTGGTGTTGACCATTTTTCAGTCATATTGCCTTTCTAGTTCCTGTAGAAAAGGGCTCCATTCCTGGTTTCTGACAACTTACCAGTCCCCACCACCCCCAACCTTGAGAATCAACGGGAGGTAGAGCCCTGACAACTTGAGTCCTTGTAATTCAATTGAGCCTATCAAATCATGAGTCTCTAAGATCCCATGACCTATGGAAATCTTCTACTTTGTCTGCTGGCTCTAGTGTTAAATAGCTAAGTTCTTACCATGGAGCTGTACATTTGGAATATTACTCTGAGATTATAATATAAAAATCACATGTTGCCACCCACTTTAGAGATGCTCTTTTAGGAACTTTGAAGTAAGTTGATGGTTTTTATCACTTGAGTACTTCCAAAGACTTTTTAATATTTGAACTGTTTTAACCTTCAATCCACTTAAGGTCTGAATATACAAGAGAGTGTGCAGGGCAGGGTGGGTGGGGGTGGCTGAAACGGAAATGGGGTCATAGTTCATCAGTACTGTGCTTGGCATTACCCTGCCCTGTTGGGAAAGTTGATCTTCACGTCATTTGTTATTGATGTAGAAGTGGTAGTGTTATGTGTGGCTGCAGATGGCCACATTATAGAAATGGCCAAATTGCCATTAAGCATTGTCATGTGACTATGAAAAATTCAAGCATCTCTATCCACAGACCACTTATGTGGTTTTTGTATCTGGACAGTTGTAGCTGCTGTTCCAATTCTGGTTAGGACAGAAAAATATCTGGGAGGTGGTGTGCTATGAGCATTTGTTTCTTATTAGATTCTCAATTATAGGGACTTATCTGCAAAAATTTTCAAATGACATGGCACACAGTATAAGAAAAAATTTTAATGATCATTAATATCCAGTAGATAGTTCCCAATTTAACCTGATCGTGTTCCTTCTATCCTCATAATCCTCATGAGGAGTACATCATTATGCAATACCTGAGGAAACCATCCTACCGCAAAATTCCTGGTCTCTTCCCTCTGCAGTCTTTTCCAGTACAAAGTGTATAGCTAGCATCAGACAGTTACGTTTGTCAGGGAAGGAGAAATAATGAAGGCAGCTATTATACTTTTACTGAATGCAAAGCATTCGGTAGTGTAATTAAACTCATAAAAATGGTTAGTCATGATCATCATGAAACAGCCAGCCAGGAAGTGAATGACGAAGCCCGTGTTTATTTGGGACCAACAGCTGATGTGGGTCCTCCAGTAGCAGTTCACAGGCCTCTCCTGAGTTTTGGATACCGAGTGCCTCATCTCATTTTAAGTACTCAAAGTTTTAATGAATATTCTAAAGGCTGTCCAAGGAAATGTTTAATATGAGTGAGTTTAGGCCTGGGAGACATCCATCTATAATTTTTGGTAACAAACAAGACAGCAGAATTTCCATTATTAGGAAAAAAGAGTCCTGCCCAAGGTACTTCCGGGTGATCTTTTTTGGTCATGGTGAAGGTAGCATTTCAAAGCGTCGAAGTCTGTCTCCCATTTATAATTTGATATGTGGGCATAAACCTATCATAGGTTATAGAATGTGGTGAAGCAAAGTTAGAAAACATTTGAAATCTTGTTTTGAAAATACAATGCTAAACATTTTTGATTCTTTATGCAACGAGATGATGATGCAATTTGTGTGACTGTCATGTGCCAAAATCATTTATTTGAATGGTTTACTTTGAACATCGGGGAAGCACAGAATTTTATATATAGTTCTGTCTTCCTCTTTCCCAGCGAGGTACTAGAGCCTTTTCTGCATCAGTCAGTTTTTGCTTGAGGTAATCACATTATAAGAGGCAAAGATTTATTTTGGCTCATTGTTTCAAAGGTTTCAGTTCAGGCTCATTTGGTTCTGATGCTACGTCATGGCAGAGAACACATGGCAGAGAAAGTGGCTCATCTGATGTTGGCCAGGAAACGGGAGGGGCTGAGTTCCCAATAACCCCTTCAAGAGCATTCCCCAGTGACCTGGCCTCTTCCAACTAGGCCCTACCTCCTAAAGGTCCCCCCACCTCCTAGTAGCACCACAGGCTGTTGACCATGCCTTTAACACAAGGACCTTTGGGGAATATTTCAGATCCAAACTATAACAAGCTTGAAGTAGAAAAGAAAAACATAAACGTATACGTGCATATATCTGTACACACACGTGCATGTGTGCACACTAGTAAGAGAAATCAAAATCAAGGTAACTTAGAAAGGTAATATTTAAAATATTTTAATAATTACATAATTTGAGAACAAAAGAAAGCATTAGAAGTTGGTTTGTGGGAAAACTGTTAGGTTGAAAATCAGTTACAGGAACAGACAAAAGTGAAAGGTATTATTAAAATGTTTATTGGCTTCTTAACACTTTACTCCTTCATATACATTTTTAGACTCAGACTTGTGCTCTTTTCCCCTTGAAATACTAAACCTTATATAATTGTGTCTCACGCATCTCTTTTGAAGGAGTGGATTTTAGTGAATTGAGTTTGGATCCCTGTCTCGAAAGCAAAGCTCCTGAATCCTTTATAACTAACCTTGAAATAGAACCATTTTGTGAGCACTTGAGAAATTTCCCACAAGGACATTTGCAATCATTGCCTTGTTCTCTCTCTCTCCTCTCTCTTCATTTTCATGTTTTTCGTCTCCAATCTCTCATTTCTTACCTCGTTAAGCACCTTGAGGACCTCACAGGATTGGAATGTCAGTCACCATTTACACTCATGGCCTGCCCAGCATGCCAATGCACCATTTCTCTGGACAAAGCACCTTTACCTGTTGAGCATGGTTCTAATGTCTCCTCTCTGAGTCTGTTCCTCTCAGAAAGGTGGATACAGCCAAGTTAGAAGAGTGGAAGGGTTGTGTTTGCAGACTGTTATCCCTTGAAGAGTGGCTCCTTGTACTCAGAGCTGCTTGCCCTATGTCTAACCTGATTGAGGAGCAGCCTCAATTGCACAAGTCATCATGATAGGGGGAGGAAATGCTGAGTTACTGATCTGTTCTCATTTGCACTGCCAAAAACTCAAGACCCGACTTGATGGAGCCATTCAGGGAATCTTTGTCTCTTGTTTCAGTATTTGGCTTTTAAAGACTTGCAATGGCAGAGACCCAAAGGAAGCAGGATTTCTGAATAGTGTGTCTCTGAAATTCTTGGCATAGGAGAACGATAAAGTGAACATGGGATTCTTAACTTTAACACTGAGAATAAAACTGTCTCTGCTGTCCAGTTTCTGCTGGGAGTCTGAAGCACTGTCAATGGCTTTCTCTGTCATCTTTTGCCGCCCATGTTCTCTGCCGCTGGGTCTGCTGTCTTCCCCGTCACCTGTTAATGCACATGGGGGTTACTGCATGTATCTCACATCTACCACGTGCAGTAAACACTTCCTGTGCAAAGGTGCTTGAAACAACATCTGTCATGACATCAAAGGAAGTGTGACTGCCAAGTGCAGCTGAAGGACTTCTAATAATGCGGTACTTTAGAGGAGGCTATAATGAAATCTGTGAACCGTCTGAGACTTAGTTTCTAAGCAAACAGCGTGTAGTCACCTTCCTCCCTTTGCTTCCTCCTTTTGTTATTATATCAACATTGTTTTGCATATATTTAGGCAATCATTTCTCCGTGTGAGAAGCTTGAGAACACGTTCCTGGTTGTGAGAAGTACATTTTTTGGCACCTTGCTAAGAGAAGCACCACTGTGGAATGTCGCCATGAATTCTGCCTTTTTCAGTAGAAAACCCCTCTGGTGAATGTGCTGTTTGTTAACTCTGAACCCAGTATGAGAGTTTCTGATTAAGAGTCTAGAAAAGTTATAATAAACTCATTATACATTTAAAAAGGAGAAGAGCTGCCCTCCAGAATATGAATCCAAACTCAAAAAAAGCATTCAGTGAACAAGAACAATGCTCAGTAGATTTTCAAATTGATGGAGCTTTCCAATGGAAACTAATTTGTTCCAGCATTGAAGTGGGCATAATTAACAGAGACTTTCTTTCTTAGGCCGATTAACCACCGAAAACCATGCCAACATTGTAACTGTAAGCAGTGAAAACCAATATTTATGAGGGGGATTGTGCAAGGGTTTGGGTGACAGATGGGCATTTTATCACTGTTGATGTTTGGAATTCCCTTGAAAAGTAATGCAATATCTTGTTATTTATGAATGAATGAACAAATGATTGTGCTTTGCTGACTGGGTTTTCTTTAAAAAGACATATTCTAAATTAATCTCTTTCTCTGGTTAGCCTCTATCACTTTATGTGTGGGAGCCTCGTATATTCTGATGCAAAACCTGAAAAATTGTAATTGTGTTTTTATTGCAGATACAGATCCACGTGTTTTAGAAAAACAAGAATTACAGCAGCCAACCTATGTTGCCCTCAGTTACATTAATAGGTAAGCCATTTCAGAATTTATAGCAACCTCATCTGCCATTTATTTACCTTTTAAATGCATATTTTTAGCAGTATAGGGCAACAATGATGTTTTCAATCTTAAAAATGTTTGCATGAGATTATTTTAAAGCAACTTCTATTTGGAGTTTTCTGTTCATCTGTTGGAGATGTAGAATAATAGTCCTGTGCATATGGCTAAAAACGTGACTGATTTATAAGCTCATTCTGGAAGTATTTTGTATGCAGAGTTAGAATATGCTCTTTTGACTTCATAAGGCAATGTGGGAAATTAATGGATTTATGTTGGAGCGAACCTTTTAAATCCTGGGGTGAAGAGGTATTTTATGGATTCAAAACATGGTTAGAATATCAGAATATATCAGGATATAACAAATTGAAATAATTTAATTTCAGAAATTTAGTAGCAGCTCATCTTTTAGTAAAAACATTCTTAGCAACTAACCCCATCTGTGTAGAGTAACATGAGTTTTTACTTAAACTGAACGTGTGAGCCCAACTTTAGGGAACCGTTTCGAACTTGATATATCGGGTCTAAAAGAAGACTTAGTGTTTCAGCCAACTCAAATAATTAAGGAGACAGTAATTTTTTGGAGAGAACTTGAAATCACCTTAGGTTAAGAAAACACACACTCCCAAAGCGAAAAAGACAAAGTAAAAGCAAAACTAGTTTTTAATGAGAACAAGAAACTCTCTGCTCATAATTCAGCCCATGAATTTCTATTGATTGTCCCTTTTATATAAGGTGAGGAGTGTTTCCAGTCTCTTGGTACCAGAGTTGTGGTTCAGAGCCTGGAGTGGAAAGTTGGGGATGAATTATCTGTACTGTTTGATTCGAGTGCCTTTTTAGGAAACTTGTTCAATTCTTGCCCAGACAGAGCTGTGACTTGCTCACCTGTGCTGTTTGAAGTTCTTCTATGAAGCATGTTTTCAAAAGGATGCATGATATAAACATCTATTTGCATATCTGATTTCCTCATCAGTATTCCCAAGAAATAACAAAAGAGATCTATAGTTTATTACCATGGTTTTAAAAATCATATCAGATACAAATAAGGATGTGTATGGTTATCTGGGTTTCATCATGGATCCTGTGTTTTCAGCAATCAGTAAGGGTTTTGAAAAGTCTTTAGTTATATCTTAGGCTTATATTAATTTTTATTAGCCTGCTAATATTGTGGGATAGATGAATAGACATGTAGACTAATTATGACATTGAATAGGACTTTTAATAGTGTGGCTATTGTGATTTGGGCAAATTGTCCCTTGTCTTATGTATGAATTTGTGCAATATTAAACCATACTGCTTATCATTTCCAGTGGGTTTATTCAGGCCATGCCCAATCCGGAACATCACATTGGACCTGGACATTTTAATACCTCCAGTCTCTTTTAATCTGACCCAGTCCTGGGATTGAAAATGATTTATCAAAGAGATGGTCCAGTTGTCCCATAGAATGTTCCCACCCTCTGCTTTGTTCTTCCCCCCTCAAGGTACCATTTGGTGGTTTCCTCTTTGTCCTATATTTGTTTTAAATTGCAAGTTAGACTTGATCTTGTACTGGATATTTTATTATATTTAGAGACCTGAGAAATAATGATAGAGTGACTCTGAGCTGGTGGAGAAGTAGGCATATGTAGTGGGCCAGTAATTCACTAATGCCCTCTTGTGAGGAGGACATGTGGAAGTTTTCCTGGATTACCAGCTACTCACGCAGGATGCCTCTGTGGGGATCGGGCACATTCCCAACATGGTACTCTCCACACAGTAGACACTCTAGTATTTGTCAATGGTAGATAAAAGCTGAGTAGAGAAAAGAGCCAAGCAACTGATGGCTGCAAGCCTGGCCATGGTGGAGAGATGTTCTGGGGTCTTCTGAACCTTTGATAAAAGAAGGGAAACACGGCAGTGTCAAAATCCAGATGAGCCAGTACAGATTTTAAAAAATAGTATTATGGGTTAGGTAGAATGAACAACAACACCAATGAAGTTTGACAGCAATATCCTGAATATAGCAGAAAATAATACTATGTTTTTAAAAAATTAAGCTGAATGAATAAGAGGTTCATTTTTTTTCCCTGAACCTCAGGGAAATAAATTCTAATTTTGCTGAGCAGTGAAGACAGAGAAATGATTAATATTGCTCTGTTCATATGTCTGTTAACCCCAATGGACATCTAGGCATCCCAAAATTGAGATGGAACTTTCTTTGGCAATGACATTGACTAATCATCAGAGAGATATGGTCTTGAACAAGGAGCTCACGTTTTTGGGTTATTTAAAAGAAGATGAAAGCAGTTGTAGAAATCATTGCCTTTATTTAACTATTTTAAATTGTTATATACTGTTTAACATAATGTTAAAAATCATATTTACAAATAGAAAGGGAAAGTCTTTGATTCCCTTAAAAGCAGGTCTGTTCAGTGAATGGCTTAATGGAAATCGGCTGGATATTGGCTGGATTTTTTACATTCAATCTGCTGCAGTACTATGTATCAGATAACCTCTGGAAAACCTCATTGTACACTTGTGAGAAAATGGGGTGGGGGGCAAATGACAATACCCAGGGGTCAGTGGGGTCAAACTTGCACAGGTAGGCTCCAGAATCTAATTGCCATATAGCTAGACTTGTTGAGATATTGGAAGTATTCATTAAGAAAGTAGGAGGAGAATTTGGAAGACTAACATTGGAAAAGTAAGTTAGGACAGATATAAAAATAATACAGAATAATTACCATGCCCTCAATAACTGGAGGTTAGCAGCTTAATAGGATCAAACAATAGAAACAGCAAGAAGCTAAAAGACAGAAGAGCAGGAATTCCTGATAGATCACTACCACGGAATTGGGTTGAGCATACGCAGTGAATCCTAGCATATGCCTCAGGTCCCATGGGGAAGGTAACCTTCACATCTGCAGCCAATAGGAAAGAAAGAGCAGAGTACAGGGAGCACACAGGAGGCCGTCCTTCACTTGACTCGCCTGCAAGGCAGGGGACAGGTGACTGCAGGGAAAAGTCAAGTGAGTCTCCTCAAAAAGCTTGCTAAGAAGCAAAGGCTACCCCAGGTGGTTCCTTCAAACTTTATTAAAGTAGTTCGGGTAGCCATACTGAGGTGACAAGGTAGCTTATTAATAACTTGTGACTCCCCAGAAATAGATAACTAAGAAGGGATAACATACATGACTAAGGCTCTAAATTATACTGTTATTTATAAATGTCTTTATTAAATAACATGAATTGGAGTTTGCAAATAACTCCAATTCATTTAAACTTTAATGCTTAAAATATATATAGCATTTGGTATAAGATGTAAAGAATTATCATGCCCAGTAAATTGCTGCCTTCTTACATTCAACCCTTACCATTTACTGCTTAATAAAATTTTCTTATAACTATACTATAGCTCTACTCTAATTCTCTTTGTCGGACCCCTGCACTGTTTGGTGCAGTAATTATAGATTTCACCTCTAAAAATGTTTTTACTTGGCTTAATGTTTGCTCTTAAAGTTAGACATCAAATTCTAAAGTGTGTTTTTTAGAAAAGTATTTCCAAGAAATAATCAATAGCCCTCCCCTACACACACACACACACACACACACACACACACACACACACACATACCCTACCTCTTTTACTTGCAGTAGGATACTGAGATCATTAAGGTTGGGAAATCATGAATTAAGTGTCTCCTCCCCTCTGCTTGATATGCCTTTTATATCTCTAAAGGGGGCAATATAATTCTAACATGTACCTGATCCCAGGGTGCTTTTTGTTGAAGCACTAATGGGACTAGTGTTCTGGACACATAATTCGAGGTTGCTGGAGTAATATCACTTCCACCACCCTCCCCAGTTTCCTCAAAGAACCCCGAAGTCTTTTATGCAGAGGCTTTGTATTTTTTTCTGATTCAAATTGCAGAATTCTTTTTTCTCATAGTCACCTGGGAAGGAGGCACTGGCTTGATCACCTTCTCTTGCACCTCTTTTAATAGTGATCCATCTACTTATCATACACTGATCAGACATTGAATTGCCTTCTATTAAAAATGAAGATTTTTCCCTCAAAAACAATCTCTGCTTTTTCCACACCTCCATGTTATTTTACTTTTATTTCAGAAGTAGAACAATGCAGTGGTTTAGGGTAAGCAGTGGAATTAGTGTTTAGGTTAAAGTCCCATCTGCTCTCCAAGCTGTGTGACAGAGTTGGCAAGTCTCAGCCTCCGTTTCCTCATCTCTAATAATACCTCCCTTATTGTGAATATTTAATCAGTTGGTGCATATAAAGCACTTGTTCTGCACCTGTGACATAGTCAGTGCTATGTTAAAAAAAAAAAAAAATCTTTTTATTCTCTATATTCTGCTCCTGGTAAGTCCCCTTTCACTACCAAGTTGCTGATTGCAGGAACACCTGCAGGGGAAGTATTGCTTTGGATTATGACCAGAACAATTTCCACCAGGAAAGAAGCTCCTTGAGAACAGAGACATCTCCCATCTCCCCTATCTGTGTGTCAGACCCCAGAACAGAGTCTGGCTCATTGTAGAGCCTCATTAAATATTTACCAAAGAACTGAAAAAAACTTGTTTGATTCTAAGGATCATAGGGATACTTTCATGAGACATCTAGGAGCCTCTACCCAGGTGTGTTAAAAGATCTGTTTCCTTATATCATAACTTTATTATGAATGAAAATCAATACTATACACTTTTATTCAGCATTTATCTGGCCTGCAGCATAAAAATGTACTCAGTGATGGCTATTACTAGTTGTCCTACCACAAATAACTAGGCAACTGTAGGAGATAGTGGTTTTCAGGCTCCAGGTAATAGGTAGTAGAGGATTACAATTCCCCAAGAAAAATGAAGTTTAGAAGGCGAGAGCCACCAGTCACCCAAATCTCGCCATCTGAGGAAGGTGTCCTCACTGTGGCCCAGTGAACAGAGCCCAAGCAGACCATGACAGTGTCTCTCTGCTGAGGAGGTCCAGGAGGCAGAACCCGGGTTGGGGCAGCTAAGGCTACTGTAATTGTGTGTTTCTGTATGTACATGTATTGGGGCAGGAAAGGAAGACTTGGAGGTAAGGGAGCTGTTCAGATTTCCAGAAGTCCATGATTGAGTGTCAAAGAAAAACTGCACCAAGGTTGGGAATGGAATAAAGGGACCCTGTGGCTGGAAGTTTCCCACATGGAGACTTTGTTAGTATCCTAGTCTTCTGATTGATAAATCAGAAAGACAACAGAGTAGAAATAAGGACTTTGTTCTAGAATGACTTGTTCTAGAGGTACCCCCAACCTCCATCAGACCTCAGAGTAGATAGAATTTGGGGGTGAGTTCTGACAAGTTAGTCTGAAACATTCAGGGTTTCCAGATGTTTGGTCTCATAAAGTATAAATCTAGGCCAACACAAGCTCAGAATAATCAGCCTGTACTGAACTGCCTACTGTAACAAAACTCCATCTGCTTCAGAATGAATTAGGTACCACACTAATATACAACAAAACTGCAAGACCTGTCGGAAACAGGAGAATCTTCTCTTAGACAAAATAAAGCAGTCAATATGACCTTCCCTGACATGGCCTAGATGTTGGATTTGGGGAAACAAAGACTTGAAAGCAGCCATTAGAAATGTGTTCAAGGATTTAAAGTAAAATCTGAATAAGAGGTTGTTTTGAATGAAAATAAAATCAGTCTGGATGCCTTTTTTTTTTTTCCTCCTACCAGAATGTGAACTATTTAATGAAAGCTTTCTTCCTCTTTCCCACTTTTCTTCCACTCCAAAACCTCGCCTAATCCTCCCAAACTCTCACTCTTGCTGTTTCAGTTGGACTCATTTTTGCCAGATTATAGTCAGTCATAGCCTCATAAAAAGTGCTGTAATTAGCAGAGCTTGCACTGGCCTTCTATTTTATACAAACAAGCCTGAAGCGTTTGATTTTGTTTTAAAATCTAAAAGCAGTGGGTTTTTTTTTTTTTCAACTTTTTTCACGAAACCACCTGTTTATGGTCTTCTGAGAGCAGTCATTTATTACAGTACCAAACACACTTTCCTATTTTCCTCCTTTGTCTACTGAATCTGCGCACCCCAGACTGAAGTTTGTGGCCTAATGCACATCATAAACATGTTGCATGCTGTTAGGTCTCAAACACCAGACACTGTGCTACCCTTTTCTTCGTCTATGTTTTTATGGACATCAGTTGAAACAAAGCTGAGATGGCTGCCTGCCAGGTTGTCCTCGTAATATCTCTCACCTGATTTGGCCTGCTCATTGTGTTCTGCAAAGACCATATACTCTTGAGGGGAACTGGGAAGCTAGAAAGGGCTCTTGTGTGACATTTTGGCTTGCTCCAACATAATTAGGTTGTATTGCTGGCACAGGACGCGTGGTAGGAGAGGTGAGTCTTGGCAGTCGAGTGATATGATTCACTTGTTAGACACTGGGCCTCTTAGTCTATGGTTTGTTCCTGGGGCAATCTATGTGTCAAGCAAGTTACTTATACAACTTAAATTGCTTTTTTTTTTTTTTTTTTGGAACCAGGGATTGAACCATCACCCCCCCCACCTTTTTTTTTTTTTTTAATTTTGAGACAGAGTCTTGGTAAGTTGCTTAGGGACATAATGCCACTTTTGGTTCCCACATCGATATTTGTGGCTATTCTTATGTCTCTTTGAGACAATTTCAAAGCTATGATACATTTTTCCAAAATCTTTAAATTTATTGCAGGCAAGTAACAATCCCATGATGCTAAAATAATCTAGAACAGACTTTGGTTTTCTTTCCCCCCACCCCCCCACCCCCGCCTGTATAGAAACCCATTTTTTTGGAGTTTACCATAACACATAGCAGTTCCTGCTTAGGAGACTGATTTCCCCACTGACAGTCTCCAGTGCTATACACACACACACACACACACACACACACATATATACATGGTGGTAGAGTGTATTTTGATGTACATGCGTGGAATATAACCCATTCCAATTAGGATCCCATTCTTGTGGGATCCCATTCTAATTGGATACATAATGTGGAATTTCACTGATCATGTATTCATATATGAACATAGGAAAGTTATATCTGATTCATTTTACTGTCTTTCCTAGTCCCATCTCCCCTTCCTTCCCTTCATTCCCCTTTGTCTAGTCCAGCAAATTTCTATTCTTCCCCTCACTACCCTCCCTTGTTGTGGGTTAGCATCCACATTTCAGAGAACATTTGGCCTTTGGTTTTTTGGGACTGGCTTATTTCATTTAGCATGATATTCTCCAGCTCCATCCATTCACTAGCAAATGCCATAATTTCATTCTTTATGGCTGAATAGTATTTCATTATAAATATATATACCTCAGTTTATTTATCCATCCATCTGTTGTAGGGCACCTAAGTTGATTCCCTTCCCATTTCTGCTTATAGGTGATGGTGGTGCCCTCCTTGGCCTATTGTGGTTGGCCACTTTGTTTCTGAAAACTCTCCCCTCTTAGGCCCATTATTTCCTCTATCCTGATTCTTATTCTTCCTCTTTGCCCCACACTGGCTTCTCCCTAAATCTTGCCTCTAGTGCGTTGCTTTTGTCTGTATTTGTTCCATGACCTTAGCTATCACCTAGAGAGGATCCCTGACTTCCTAATCCCAGGTTTCCTCCAACCCGCTTTCCTAGCTGTACCACTCTGTGAGGACAGGAATGTTCCATACAGTCTCCATTTATCCAGGGCCTGTCTGTTGTTTCACATCTGCTCCATAATGGCTCCTCTTTCTTGGATTCATAATGTTTACTGGTACCCACCTATTTCTAGGTAGAATGGAGCTCATTGTCTTTTGCTTTCCCTCATCCCCATTTCTAGTAATAAGGCAGCAGCTCCTAACATCTGCACCCTCATCACCTCTTGAATGCTTCCCTGTCTGCTGTCTGCCCTTGGGGCTCCAACTTCCTGTTCACTAATCTCCCTTTCTGCCTCCACTGCAACCCTGACTAACTACCAGTTGCCATAGAAAGATCTGTCAAAAGAATCATTGTCGGCTCTGTGTTCAAAACCTTCTGTGTGTTGCCCTCTGCTGTAGTGTCCTTCCTCATCCCGTCACTCTCTACTGGCTGTGGTCATCCTATACATCAAGGTCAACATAAACACAGCCTATTTTATGCAGGTTCCCCAACCTAGGAATGAGTCATTGAAACCTTTAGGTTCTTTTTTTTTTTTTCTTTTTTTTGTAGTTGTCAATGGATCTTTTATTTATATGCAATGCTGAAAAATCGAACCCTATGCTTCACACCTGCTAGGCAAGCACTCTATGAGCTTCGTCCCCAGCCCCTAAATCTTCAGGTTCTTTTCCCAAAACTGTAGCATTAGTACAACTCGCTATATGACTATTGAATGATATAGATTTTTAAATTAAATACAATATATTTAAGATCAGCAGCTTCTCTCTCCAACCCCCTACCAAGCTTTCTACACCAAGTTAATAAATGTCATGTCATGGTGGGCATACATCCACATTCTTCCCCAGGTGTAGACACCTATATAGGGATTTTATTTGTTGTGACCTTAGCTTTCATAAATATGGGAGCCTGAAATAAATGTGTATGATATGTAGTATACACACGTATTTCATTTGCTTTTCATTAACATCTTTACAGGTCAATAGAGATCTAATGCATTCTAAAGTATGGATGTCTAATGATTTATTCTGCCATCTGCTCTTGACTGGTGAATATTCAGACAGACCCCAGGTTGGTGTGTGTGGGTTTGTGTTCTTCACCGTTAAGAACAATGCTCAGTGTAGATGTTTATTCTCCAGGCCAATATTCTTTCCCTGTATATCGACAGTATAAAATCCAAGTTGGGTTGTCTCCCTCTCCCACCATTGGCTTCCTATGGAATAAAAGCGAAATTCCTTACAGTAGCCAGCATGCTCTTGTGCTCCGAGTCACCTCTTACTAGCAGCCCCAGCCAGAGCCACAGCTCCTGCCACTTGTGCACAGCAAGCTCATGTCTGTCCCAAAGCTCTGCTTCTTGCAAGGGCACTCTCCAGAGCTTCACAGAATTCACTCCCTCCCCTTCACTGTGTCTGGTCAGATGTCCCCTACTTGGTAGACTTTCCCTAGTTTCAATAACATCCTATTCCCAGCTTCTGGGCCTGCACTCTGCTTTATTATTCATAGCACTTATCATTACCTAAAATCACAGGCTTATTTAATTGGTATGTCGTTGAGTGTCTGTTAGCCCCATTAGATCATGAGCTCCACGGCGCAGAGACTTTGACCATCTTGGTCATCACTATTATCCTCGGTTCCTATAAGTGTTACATAGTAGGTGCTCAGTAAATATATTTTTAATAAATGCATAAGTGGCAGTTTTGTGTGTTATTGTTGCCCTCCTATTATGTGTCTTACTCATCTCTTTCCGGCCTCTTCACACCTGACAGTGATGGCACATACTTTGCACATGGTATAAAATTACAAAGTAGCAAATTATAACATAAGAGATGACCTTGGAGATCTCCCCCTCTGCCCTCACCATACACATTTACAAAATGACTCAAGGCGCTACACCTCTCTTATTTCACTTGGAAATTCAGATTGCTGGCAGTAATCTACTTGATTTATCGTTTTCCCCTTATGTGTGGCACCTCGGAGTTAATTAAGAAGACCATGAATCTTCCCTCTGTGCCTATAGTGCATTCCCATTTGCTGAGTACTCTCATATTGCTGAGACTGTTGATTTGGGACTCAAGTTGAAACATTACTTAATTTTCTCACATTGAGGTTCATTATGCTGAGCCTAAAGACTCGTCCAGCCTGTAAAGGTCCTCTCATTGGCAATCTTAAAATACTTCCGTGTTCCCAGTTTCTAAATAACTTGTTCTCATTTCCTCCACCATGGCCAAGACCTTGGTCATAGGCTCAGAGCCATGCAGCTAAGCCAGCTGCATGTCCCCTGCAAGACCTCCAGGTCCTCAGCTAAGGTGCAGGCTCCACATCTCTGGCCTATGCATAGGTGGATTCCAGCAGTAGCAATCTGGACTTAGGACATCCACAGACATGTGGTCCCAAACAACAGGCAAGGCCACCTAGCAATTGGCAGTCAAGTCATAAGAAAGCAGTAACCTAAACTCTTTGAAAGATGAATCAAGTTTTATTGAAATTGTCATGTTAAAGGAGGAGGAAATGCATTCAGAAAAATTTCTTGTTCTATCATTTTCAACAGATTATCCTCTCTTAATTGAGCACCTTCTATGCTTTGCCATTAGTCCTCACAGTGACCCTGCATCCAGAGTGCTCATCTCTCTTTTATACCTAAGAAAATAGATTCTTAGGAGGTTGTGGGCCTCTTCACCTCTTCTGTTCCTTGGGCCCTTTTGGCAAACTGGTAAAATGTTTGCACTGCTTCCCAAAATGTTATAATTCATGAACTAAAACAGGATTACAGAGAAAACCAATTCATTAAAATGCAATTGTCAAAATATCAGAGTTACTAATGTGTGATTTAGAAACACCTGTGCTTATTGATTAAGGTCTCAAGTAAGAAAGTCTAGGTCCTGAGTTCAGAGTGCCCATAATTCCCCATTAGTGCTGAATATAAATGTTTTGAGACATCTGCTACTATTGAACTGATCTCAGAACATCTGAGTGACTTCTACAGGGACAAAATACTGCAGTTAGCATAGATATCATTAAAACACTGATTTCATATATTCATGACAAAGAAATGCTACCTTTCAGTTATTGGTTAAGAGTGTCCAAGTGAGGGGTCATTTTAGAGGTTTTCAATGCAAATTTGCATGATTCCAAGGTCTTTGTTTTTTCTTTCCCCCTTGGATATCATAGTGCCACCCCATACCAACACCTTGCCTTCTAGAACATTTCCTACATATTTTATGCATCATTACCCTCCTCTGTAGGATAGCCCATGGCAGAAGCCATAATAAAAACTGAAATGTGTATAATTGTTCCTATTTTATAAAGAGCTTTTGCAGATACTTCCACATACTTGGTTTCTTGTGAAATCACACATTCTCTCAACTGAGCCATGATTCTACTTGAACAGATTGCTCTTAATCTATTCCCCCCACCCACAAAGATCAGAGAAATTCAGTGACTTGCTCAAGTTCACACAGCTAGTAAATGACAAACTTGAGATCTGAACTCCCAAATCTTTTCCTTGTATATCCCTGTTCTTATCACTCTTCTGACTTTCCCAGGCACTTGGGTCAAAAGATGTTAGATGACTTCTCTCAATCCTGTATGGAATGGAGGCAAGGCTAAGATAAGGCCCAGGTCTCCTAATCGCCTGCCTAACACACATTGCCTCTAGAAACCTGAGGCTCATTTTATGCACACAGAGCTCTTTAATCAGATGTGCAGACCCTGTGGAATTACCGGACTTGAATAATTTAAAGGCTGGGCTGTATTTTATGTCATTGTCTCTGGCTGCTGATAAAACCAAACTATGAGTGAGGAGGATTTTCTTCATTCCAGCCTAAGCAGGTGGTGATTTAGTCTCTGGTCATTGCACTCATGTCATCTTGTCCCTGGATCTTCTTTCCCTTGCTTGATTCCAGTTAGCGCATTTTCCTTGACAGTTCACTCTGCACCATGGCTAAGGCCATAATGTGATGCTCGACAAGCAGAAGGATCCACAGAGAAGCCTTCCCAGTGGCTTCCACCCTTCCTGGTGCTTGAAACTTCCCAGCAGATTCAGGTGACAACATGGGCCTGTGTAATTTACAGATGGTGAGGCCAGCATACAATCAGTCCTTGCCAACTCCTCTCGCCCCTAGTGAGATAGGATTCCGCATGCCAAGAGCAGGAAATAGATCTGGCTTTTGGAGCTGTCCCTGCTTTCCTGGCAGTACCTTTTCTCGACCGAGCCAGGCTTAGAAGACAATCTTGGAAACTGAGAGGGTTCAGCAACGGTCAGTGGCCATTCCCCTCAGGAATCACGGTACCATTTGGGTAAATTGTGTGCTCTCTTTACATCAGACACCATGCAAGTCTGCCTTCTGCCCAGACTAAGTGGTATCCTCGTCCTCCTTCCCAGAGAAACAGTGCTGTGGTATGTGTGGCCATCTACAGATGCCTCACTAACACGTTCTGCTAGGAAAAACAGAATCCATTGTTGGTGCAAACTTGGGTTTGTTTTCTTTCCTGCATTATTGGGATGCATTCGTTTGGAGCAAATCAGCTGAGAAGGTGCTTAGACTTGTTCTTCCCTGTGCCCATACAAACAGTCCTGCTTTCTTTTATTGCCCATTTTATCATTGTGTTTGGCACCAGTCAGATTTAGTGATGTACAGTTCTCCTGAGCCAAGTAAGGATGATGAAAAGCTGGTCTCTGTGTTGCATTAATCTTTGTTAGACAGCAGACATATTTTTGAAACCTCAAAGTCAGAATGTCTTTAATAATAAAGGCACGTTATTCTCTTAGCTCATTTACTTTAAAAAAAAAAATTTAAAAAGCATTTTATGATCTTTGTCACAGATTTATTTTAAGGGCTATGGCATCACCATCTTTTCTAGAGTCTTAAAGGGGCTTGGGCATATTTGTGTATAATATCAGTTAGGGTATTTTTTCAATTTGAATTAAAATCTAAGTCCTACAATTTCTAATTCCCTCAGCACAAAAAACCCTTTGGCCACTAAAAGATGCAAATATAAAAAAAAAAAAAAATCATGTTCTGGCTGTGGAGCTCTTCCTCTTACTTTTTATTTCCTTCCTGTTTCACCCATTGCTACCTCTTCTTCCATCTGTTAATAAGTTTATTATATGAACTGAATTTCAGGGCTAATTCTATTATGTATAGAGTGATTCTAGTTATGGCAAAAAACATATAGATATTATATATTTTATATCATATATATAATATATAATGCATATGATATATGCAGTACTGGGGATTGAAACCAGGGGTACATCCCCAGCCTTTTTAAAAATTTTTCTTTTAATTTTTTTTTCTTTTTGGTGCTAGGGATCAAACCTAGGGCCACGTGTATGCAAGGCAAGCGCTCCACCAACTGAGCTATATCCTCAGCCTTTCTTTTAATTTTTGAGACAGGGTCTTGCTAAGTTGCCAAAGCTGACCTCAAATTTGAGGTCCTCCTGCCTCGGCCTCCTGAGTTACTTGGATTATAGGCAAGTGCCACCACACCTTGCTGAGACCATGAATATTCTTATACCAGTCTTAGTGTGAACCTAGCACTTATTTCTAAAATATTGCTAGAAGTGAAACTGTTGGATCATGGTTTAGTTGTATGTTTAGCTTTTTGAAACAGTCAATTTTTTTAAGTGGTTGAACCACATTACTCACCTACTAGCCAATTTTGAGACTTCCAGTTGTTTTCCATCCTCACCAACCATTAATACTGTCCATCATCTCAATTCCAGTCAGTCTGGAGGTAGCAGAGTGGTATGTAGAGCAATTTATTTTTTGGATCATCTTACCTCTTTAAACTTTTACATACAAATACTAACAAAACAATGCTAGGGGTATAAAATTGAAAGAAGTAGCACCCAGATTTCATAAACAAATGTTTTGCATTTCCCTTCAAGTGCTTGTCCACACATATGTGAAAAAAAAACCTCAATAAATTTTATATTTTGCTTCATCTTTGCATTGCTATTAAGTAGTATGTAATGTTTAATGACTATGACCAATTTAAAATCACAAATATGGCTGGCAAGAAGGTCCATCTGTTTTACCAATAAAAATGCAAGTTTGTGGTATCTTTTTCTAGCATGAGAAAAGATAGGCAGTCAAAGCTGGGGGATGTTTGCTCCTCCTGTACCCAATCAGAGGACCTCCTGTCCCTGAGCTAGTTCTGCCCACCTTGGAGCAGGGTGAGGTGGGCCTGTAGCATCTCCTCCGACAGCTGCCAGACACCTTCATGTGCACCTCAGCCAGCTGGTGACTTTAGCCTGTTTCCCAAAGGCACTTTGGGGGGGAGGGGGGCGTGTCACAGCTCAGTCAGGTTTTTCTTCCCCCCAAAATGAGAACAGTTATTTTTCCTGAGGGTTAAACAATGAGCTGGGCATGAGATGCATGCCTGTAATCCCAGTAACTCAGGAAGCTGAGGCAGGAGGATTACGAGTTCAAGACCAGCCTCAGCAATTGAGCAAGTTCCTAAGCAACTTAGTGAAGCCCTATCCCAAATAAAAAGGGCTGTGGTTCAGTGGTTAAGTGCCCTAGGTTCAATCCCTGCTACCAAAAAAAAAAAAAAAAAAAGTGTCTAGAGATATTTGTAAATGTAATAACAAAAAGTGTACAGAATGCAGAACTGCAAAATCCAGGAATAAGGTTATCCCCAGAAGGGTGGACATACCATGGGAAGTAGTTCCTTAAACCATCTTGAAAATCTTTGTTGCAAAGATACATTCTCATTGTTTTTTTTTTCTTTTTTTTCATTGGTTATTCAAAACATTACAAAGATTGCAGAATCACATCGGTTACACATCCACATTTTTACATAATACCATAATAGTAACTGTTGTATTCTGCTACCTTTCCTATCCTCTACTATCCCCCCTCCCCTCCCCTCCCCTCCCATCTTCTCTCTACTCCATCTACTGTAATTCATTTCTCTCCTTATTTTTTTCCCATTCCCCTCACAAACTCTTATATGTAATTTTGTATAACAATGAGGGTCTCCTTCCATTTCCATGCAATTTCCCTTTTCTCTCCCTTTCCCTCCCACTTCATGACTCTGTTTAATGTTAATCTTTTCCTCCTGCTCTTCCTCCCTGCTCTGTTCTTAGTTGCTCTCATTATATCAAAGAAGACATTTGGCATTTGTTTTTTAGGGATTGGCTAGCTTCACTTAGCATAATCTGCTCTAATGCCATCCATTTCCCTGCAAATTCCATGATTTTGTCATTTCTTAGTGCTGCGTAGTACTCCATTGTGTATAAATGCCACTTTTTTTTTATCCATTCATCTATTGAGGGGCATCGGGGTTGGTTCCACAGTCTAGCTATTGTGAATTGTGCTGCTATGAACATGGATGTGGCAGTATCCCTGTAGTACGCTCTTTTGAGGTCTTCAGGGAATAGTCCAAGAAGGGCAATAGCTGGGTCAAATGGTGGTTCCATTCCCAGCTTTCCCAGGAATCTCCATACTGCTTTCCATATTGGCCTCACCATTTTGCAATGAATCATGTATTTTTGAAATACATAAATAATAAAATGTATAAATATTATTTCCCATAGGAAATAGCACTTTGTTTCTTCACAGCTTTGCATATGCATATTTTAAAATTTATTTGTGTAAGTGGACCACACTTTGCATTCTATAATCTTTCCTCATGACAACAAATTTTATTATGGAAGTATGGTCACCTAACTAAATCATTTGTTGTCATTATACTTGATACATATTAGCCTACATAGGGGTTTTATAACCAATCCTTTCATGACCATCTAGGTATTTTCATATTTTGTAATCAGCATACAAACAGTGTCACAGTGAACAGGGTTGATATCTTTTGCACCCTGGTCAGTTATTCCTTTAGTATAAATTTTCTTCTGGGGAACCTCTGAGTGTAAGATACATACAGGGCTAGGTCTGTGGCTCAGTGGTAGAGCACTTGCCTAGCATGTGTGAGAACTGGGTTCAATCCTCAGCACTGCATATAAATAAATAAAATAAAGGTCCATTGACAACTAAAAAAAATTTAAAATTTTGTTTGCATATATCTTTTTTTTATGTGTCACCAGAGTCCCCTCCTCCAGAAATAGGTTTTTGTTCAGGATGGATAATGGCTATCTTGCCCTTTCTTATCCACAGTGAATCATGACACTTTTGAATCTTTTCCAGTTTGAAAACCTTAACCAAAAAAAAAAAAAAAGTATTGTAATTTTGTCTATTTGATTCAATTATCTTATTAAAGTATTTCTCTTCAGAAAAAATATCATTATGGAAATCTAGTGAAATAAGATAATAAGAATACTTAAATCTTTCTACCCAGAGTTAACCATGGTTAATATTTCTAGGTATGTTTTTTCCCTGGACATATTGTACACAAAATCAGGATCATGCCTGACAAAGAATTTTGTCATTGCTTATTTGAACTATATTCTGAGAATTTTTATTTCAAAATGCTTTTTAAATAATTATTTGGTAGCATCAATAAGTAGTACTTAAAATTTTCTGTAGTCTTTTTTTTTAAAAAAAAAAAAGTGGTGAATAAGAATGTTTATTTCCTTGCTAGCATTAAAGATTATTATTTTTAATTTCTTTTTACTTTTTTGGTACCAGGGATTGAACCCAGGGCCTTTAACCATTGAGCTACATCCCAGCCCTTTTTTATTTTGCTTTTTGAGACAGAGTCTTGCTTAGTTGCTAAGGGCTCACTACATTGCTGAGGTTGGCTTTGAACTTACAATCCTCTTGTCTCAGCCTCCTGAGCACTGAGATTACAGGTTCACACCACCAGACCCAGCTGCCAATTTAATATTAAGCAAACCATCAGTATGTAGCATTTATGAACTACTAGTGTGAACTTTAGTTTTGTGTATAGTGGGACCATGACCTAGTCAGAAAGGTACGAACTGTACCTTTCAACACATAAAAGGTCTAGTTTCTGGAATCCCAAAAGGTACTGACTGCAAGATCAAGATTGAAAGCCAAGGTTTATAGTCCCAGCCCCCTCAGAACAATGGGCAAATATCATTCATGTAAAATGAAGAATCTCTTGTTTGAGTGATAAATGTTTGCATAGAACTCGGGGCATAGCTCGGTGATAGAGTGCTAGCCTAACATGTGTAAGGGCCTGGGTTCAATCCCCAATACCACAGAAAGAAGGTTTTCTGATTCTTTTTTTTTTTTTTTTTTTTTTTTTTTTTAAATCTGTTACTTTTTTTTTTTTTTTTTTTTTTTTTGGAGAAAGAGAATTTTTTTAATATTTATTTTTTTTAGTTTTCGGTGGACACAACATCTTTGTATGTGGTGCTGAGGATCGAACCCGGTCCGCACGCATGCCAGGCAAGCGTGCTACCGCTTGAACTACATCCCCAGCCCCGGTTTTCTGATTCTTGAGGAATAAAGATCATCCTGTGTCTTCAGATTTATTCCTTCCATTTCACCATTTGCGATCAAACTCTGAGAACATGAAGAGGATTTCTGTTTCTTTTCAGTAGCTGCAGTCCAGCCCCCCACTTCCCTCCCATCCTCAGACAAGCAGTAAGTCTAAGAGGAAATACCATGCTAAGTGGTAGTTGGGTCTTCCAGATCCCTTGGTTTAAAATTGACATAGCCCCTGACCAGCTCTGTTCCTTAGAAATCTGCACTATCTCACCAGTTGACCCAGATGTGCTGGTCAGTTTTCCCCTCATTTAAACTTGAGCAGCTGGAGGGTTAAGCTCCTGCCTCATCCTTGCTGCTTGTACCACTTCATTACAAGTTCCCAGAACCGAATCCCAGATCTCTAAAGGAATTAAGAACTGGAAAGAACTTTCCAGGCCAGGGTACCATGGGAAGGTCAGACAGGCAGGATCATCCCTTGAGACTTTCCTAAGAAGTTTGTTTATTCAAAAGCTTCAGCTAATATAAAAGCACCAAACTAAACCTGCCTTTCCCACCAGAGGAGTTCAGCTACTACTTAGACACTGCAGACTCTTACCCGACTTCCCCTCTGTATTTACAGAGGCTGAGAAAAGGGGAAAAGCAGTTTATAGACTTGGCCTCACTTGAGGCGTGGCCACGTACACTGTCAGTGCCCTTTCCTTCCAGGAGGCTCCCTGAACTTGACTGTGTCCAGGGTCAACCTGGAATTGTGTTTCTCTCGATTGCATCTCACTCTCCACCTCCATCTGCTGCCAAACCACCCAATTCCCTCATCACCACTTTGGTCTGCACAAAGTGAGGTTTCATTACTGCATTTGTAATAAAAGTACTATAAATCATGTCAGGCTGGTGTCAGAAAGAGAGGGTGTGGATACAAGAAAAACAGCCCTCACTTCCCAAGTTAGTCAAGCCCGGGGTCTGTGCAAGCTGCTTTTCTGGAGACGCTGGTGTTGTGTTAGTGGGAGAGTCTTGCCCTAAACATAGGCTTGTTGAGTGAATAGCAGAGCACTAATGTGTAAAATACTTTCAGGGACTCTTCTAGAACTGGAAGGCCTTGCCAGCATACTGCTCAGAAAGCATTTGCTTTTCTTGGTTGCATTACCATGTTTTGCAATAGTAGGGGAAGAATTCAGATACTTCCAGTAGCTTCTGGGTTGAACATTCGTGACAAAGTACAGAAACGTGTACCCAAGTGACATGTCACTTGACAGTTAATATTTTTCCATCTCATCTTGCTTTTGTATGTGCGGTGGCTGTTCATGTGTTTTCATTCATGTAGTCATATCTCTGTATGCCGCCGCCTGACTTGTTCTGGGGATGGAACAAGACAAACTTCAGAAGTTAAATTCAAACAAGATGTGCAGGAATGAATTTCTTCAAGGGATAAGGGAGGAATGCCTTCTAGTTGGGAAGGATTTACGATATTTGGCTTTGTTTTTCTCTTTCATTTTTCGTTAGTCTTTAGACGGAACAAAATCTAATGTGCTTGAGATTTATAAAATACAAGGATCTTTCATTTCTTGTCAGGAGTAAAGATCAAGAAGGGTTAACCAGCACTTTACCAAACATACTCAAATGTATTCCAAAAAAATGTGTCACGTGGGAGTATAACAGTTTTTTTTTTTTTTTAAAATGGGGAGAGGTTAGCCAATTTTCTTCATGTAGTCGCATTTGGGGAGACATTGAAAGATGTTGAAATCCACAGCCCTTACTCAGCTCAAGGAGCAATTTTGGGATGTCACAAGACATTTGCATGTGTTAATATCAGCTATAAGAGAAACACATGTGTCTGTGCTTCATGAGACAACTTGACTACAAAATAAACACATTCGGAGCTTCGTTTAATATTTGCCACCAGTTCCACTTTATCTTAGACTTTGCATCTAGAAAGGGTGCATTTTTATGAGATGCTTGGTTTTTGTTTACTTATTCGTGTTATTAAAAAAAAAAGTCAAGTACCAAGTTATGTTGGGTGTACGATGACTTGAGAAAATAAATGCAACATTTTGGTGCTGTCGAGAGTTTTTTTTGCTATGATTTCATGCTGAGAAGCAATATGTACATATCTTAACCTTTGTATCTGATATGTTCTGAAATGTGCAGTGTCAGTGTCTGTAAATGAAACCCGTAGCTGTCGCAGCTGTCTCAACTTCTGAGCGATCTACGGTGCTTTTCTAGTCCTTCTTATGCTGATAATGTTAAGAAAAAAAGAAACACATAGGAACATGCACACTCACAGACACAGATGCCACAATAAATTCCAGACCACACGACAAACTGGGAATGCCTGTCACCTGGGAATGCCTGGTTACTGGCTCTTTTCTTTCTATCTTTCTTTTTTTTTTTTTTTTTTTTTAAATGCCTCTTCTTGAGATTAGCTTGGCCATTCTAGCAATATTTTAAGGACTAACAGATTCATGAGTTATTTAACCAGCCTTCTGTGAGATTCATGGCTGCTAGAATAGACTGCTTCCTTTCTCTCTTGATTTCCTTAGTCTTCTCATTTGTCTCCCTTTATAAAAACTGATAGGTAAAACCTATTTTCTAAATTAATAGTAAAGTAAAATTTGGAAATGATAGAATAGTGACCATTTATTTTGTATGCTTGCACAGTTTTATATGTGTTCCCTCTGATTGTTGGAATCCTAATTTTATAAGCATCTGTGCACAGTTGTAATTGGGACATACATTTAACTATTGTTTCATGAACATTTTCTATGTTGCTACATCTTCAAAATGGCTATTTTAATGGCTACATAATATTCCATAAGATAGAGGTAGCTGAAATAAGCCCTTCATTTTATCATGATGCATCTTGTTACAAGCTTTCATTGTTGTAAATTACACTGAGGCTAACATCTTTCATTAAGTCTTATTTTTTTTAGGTTATTTTCATAAGACCTTTTCTCAGAAGTGCTTTAAAAGAGGAATGAGAATATATATTTTAATGCTATTTCCATCCAGTGAGTCTCCAACTTTTTTCTGCCACCGTGTGCATTTTGAATGACAATATTCATTACATATTTCCAAGGGAAAATTTAGATTTCTACTAAATCCCAAAACATTTGGAGGAAGAGACATAGGTGAAGTACTAGACAAACTGACAGCTGCCACTATGATATGACAGGTACATTAGTAACCAGTCCAGATGTTGGCACCATCCCCCATTTAAGAAATTGTGTTAAAACAAGAGAAAGTGGGCTGGGGATGTGGCTCAAGTGGTAACCCGCTCGCCTGGCATGCGCGGGGCGCTGGGTTTGATCCTCAGCACCACACAAAAATAAAAATTAAAAGATGTTGTGTCCACCGAAAACTGAAAAAAAAATTTTTTTTTAAATTCTCTCTTTAAAAAAAAAAAAAAAAGAAAAGAAAGTGACACTCAAGGACAGTTAGCCTACTAACTGGGCAGTTAGTTTTACTTCAGTTTACAAACATTGATCAATTTGCTGTCATCTCTGTAATTATTTGTAACATGCCACAGCAGTGTGCAAGACCCATGGATTGACAGCTGCCCCCGCCCCCGACACACCATTTTAAAATTTGGAAATGATAGAATAGAGTGATCATTTATTTTGTATGCTTGCATACAAATAATCTGAATAGCCACTGGGAGCAGTTAAGGGCAACTCAGACTTTGAAATGCAATAAAAATAGGGTTTTCTCTCATAGAAAGATTAGCTCTGATCCTCTTAACAAGTGAAAATAAAGCCCAAAACTACATTGTTTCCAATTTAGAGTTAATTAAAATTTAACTGAGATGTGGAGGGATGTGATGATTGTCATACTTCTACAAATGTCATAAATAGAAATAAAATTTGTAGAATGTTGGATGCCAAACCATTCATAGTTTATATGAGAACAGGATATTCTCAGTCATCTTATCTGTATTTGCCTTCATTCACAGAAAATGAATCCAAATAATTCTACTTTGCAGCACACTGTACCTTGGAATTTGGATTCCCAAATTCCTAAGGCTGTGTTCAGTTTGTCGGTGTACTCAATAAAAGATGTGACTGCTAACCCTGTAGGGTGAAGTTTGAAAAAAAAAAATGATGGTAGATAGACTCACTTCTGTTAACTTTTGAAGAATTCTATATTGTTGATTAAAAGGGGCAAAAACGATTTGCAGTTTATTTAAGATACGCACATGGAGGATTATTCCATAGCAAGAGCCAAAGTTCAAATCCCCTGGAATTGGAATCTGGGGAAATTCTCCCTTTTAAAAACAACTGCCTTTCTTGCTGATTAAAAGTGATTTTAACTCGAGTGCTAAATGCCAAAATGAAAGCGGCAGATAGGGAAGCCCCTGTGAGTCAGCTTGCTTTACCCTGAAGCCTGGCCATTAAAGGTAATTAATTTATGGCCCGGCAAAGCCTGCTGCTCTTCTTCTGTGAATTTGTTAGTTCTGTATTTGATACAGGATTCCAAATAAAACTTGTAGCCACCATTTATAAAATACAAAGATCTATTCCTTTGGCTTCCCTTGTCCCTCAGATCTTCCAGGATTAGCATGAAAGGCTTCTGTTTGTAGAATAGCAAATCTTGACAGTATGGATTGGGGCAGACTGTGAATCACCCCAATCATTAGGGCTAGTCAGATAAATTTTCCTCACATGAGGTAGGAACTGTGAGGAATGGCCTTCCAAACACGGCTATGAACCACAGAGGAATTTTCTAGATATTACTATAATCACTTTCATCCTTGTCTAACAAGTTCAGCAAAGTCAGGCACATAATATAGTCAGAAAATTTTGAAGGAAAAAATGACTGGGTACTTTTTACCTATGTTGATTTCCTTTTTCTGTTTTGCAAATTTCCAACAAGTTGCATGAAAACCTCCACATGTTGTTGCCCGTGGCCACTGTCAGAAACTCATATCAGCCAAAAGGTGAAGTTCATAAGGCAGGAGGGCTTCTGGTGATTGTTTAGGTGATCTGGGGTCAGGGCTAAGGTGCCATCTTCGTTTGACAGATGAGGAAATTGACGCTAAAAGAAGTTATGCCCAGCCACAGAGCTGGCATTTGAACTTGAGTCTTTCAGGTTCCAGAGCATGACCTGGAGGAGCGTTCTTCCTCTAGGGGGCGACAGTGAATCTTTGCCATCTGTGCTGGAAGGATCCCTGTGCTCAGAGGATTCTGAGATACCATGACAGAAGTAGAGGGCATCCTACCTGAAATACAGTGATTCCCTGTCCTGGCACTTGCCCAGATTGTTTTAATGACAGTATTTCCTCGGTTTATAGACTGTCCAGCAGACATGCTCAGCCTGTGTCAAGTCAGCATTCCATTCTTTAATTTATCCAAACAGTTCTTTAATCTGGCAGAAACTCACTTTTTCCTTCTTTCCTGCCATCACTGACTCTGGAGGTCAGCTTTATTTGGAGAAAATATTTTCTGAGAAATCAACTCTTCAATATCTTCAGACATGGGCGGACATATGTGTGGCAAGGAGTAGACAGCAGCTCCTCCCATGAGGCCATGGTGGGGCAGTTGGCGGGTCTGAGTTGTCGCCAGTGTCGCTCACCCCTGGGCAACCGATCACATTTTGTGTGTGAGTTAGCTTTTTCATCCCCGTGACCTCTAAGAGAGGAAAAATTTATTTGGGGCTCACAGCTCCAGAGGTCTCAGTCCATAGATGGCCGACTCCATTGCTCTGGGCCCCACGGTGAGGCAGAGCATCCCAAGCAGGGGAAAGCTGCCCACCTCACAGTGGGATCAAGAAGCAGAGAGCCAGGGCAGAGGGGTCACAGGGCAATGCTCTTTTCCAGAGCAACCCCCAGTGACCCACCTCCATTCAAATTAGATGAACTGATTAGGTTACAGCTCTCATAATCTAATCGTTTTACCTCTGAATATTATTGCATTAACAGGAGCTTTATCTAAACCATAACAGTATACAAAACATATGTCATGTGTTATAATGACATTACAAGTCAGGGGTCTGTGGGCGATGGTGTTGCTTAGTGATGGAAAACAGGGGCTCTGAAGACTACTTGAGCTCGAATCTCCTCTCAGCATCTGATAAACTGTGACCTTGGGTTAGTTACTTAGGTGCCTTAGTTTTCCCATCTATTCAATGGGGGTAATAATAGCTACCCCTTAGTAGTTATTTATTCTAAAGTACTTAGAATGGTGCCTGGTCTCTGGTTCTTTTCGTCCTCTAATCTTAGAGGAGAGAATTCCAATAGGAAGTCCTCCAATGCCGAGTTTCCCCTCTGATGAGGAGGTTTGATTTACACAGCCTGCAGCGTTGCCATCTCTCGGGTGCTCCCTGCATCACACCTCACGTGTTTCCCTGTCCTTGGTGTGCCATGCTGCTTAGGGACTCCACTTGTTCTCCATTCTGCCTGTCATCTCTGATAGCTGCCTCCAGGGTCTCCCCTGCCTCCTGCTTGTAGTTTCTTTTTCTGCTGACCATCCCCCAGTTCCCATCCCGCAGCAGGCCTCCTGCCAGGTCAGCAGCAGCAGGAGGGTCTGAGTAGAGAGGCCCTGGCCCAGTCCTCCTGGGCTTGGGAGACCTAGCTTCTCCATCCAGGTTTCACTCTCCCACGCTTCACTTTTATCTGGAACCCTCAATCCTCACGCCTGCTGCACCAGCTTCATCGCTGTCGGGGTAGCTGCAGCCCTCTCTGCTGTCCTAGATGGTGTCCACAGCCAGGCTGAAGTTCCACCCAATGCCACAGCATAGCTTCTGCAGGACACCTGGTGTACGAAGAATAGACCAGAAAGACTGTCAGAAATCCATAGGGCCAATTGGGCCTTGTCTCTTTACACCGAGACTCTTCTCTTCTTCCTGGTAGGTTCATTTAGCATGGGTTAAAGTAAATGTGACCTCAAGAAATTATATTTGCAAGATCACTGCAGCACTTCCAGGCAGGAAGACACGCAGGCTACAACCAAGTACTTGGAACCCAGAGGTTTTCTCCCCAAAGAGTAAATTCTCATGACTGGATTCCCGGGGTTCTTTCAGTATTGTGGTTTCAAAGAGATTCATGAATCGATCAACTACATAAAAAATTTCCCATGGAAATGCTGTCCAGTTAAATAAGCACAAGTTCTAATGAACTAGGAAGCCTCGTGCTCTGAAATGTGCCTTTTTCTACTAGGGAATTGTTCACTGACATACACCTTTTCCAGAGAGAAGAAATGAGGGAATTTAAGTGCCTTTTATGTTGAATAGAGTCGGTGATGGGGTTACTTAATTTCACTCCAGCAGCACTTTGGCCTCTCTGCACCCTGCTGCAGCAGTTGGGGGTAATGTGGCCTTAGCATCTGTGAAAGGGCACCTGGGCACCATGTGCATCCACAAAATTAAGCTCATCCACCTATCATTTATATAATGCCTTCTGTCTACGGCACCTTATACTATACTAACAAAATGGCTGCTATATACTGACAGGTGCCGGGTACTTTGGAAGAGAAATATAAAAGGTGGTTGATAAAAAGAAAGATGGCCTACATGGAAATTTAAATAACACTGCAAAGTATATCACAGTGCCAAGGTGTGTCATGGTACCGTGTTAGAAGCCTCATGGAGGAGGGAGAAAGTAGGTTGGGCTTTGCAGTACAAATAGGAATTGAATAGATGGACAGGAAGGGGAATGACATAGGAAAGGAGTGACAAAATGAGTGACCTAGAGATGTTTCCTGAGATTTATCCAGAGGATTCTGAGTATGATTAGAAAGCATCAAAAACACCTGATCAAATCTTAGGTTCACTATTCACTCTCAATGTGGCCTTGGGTATGTTACCTAACCATAGAACTGCAGTTTCTTATCTATAAAGCCAGGATGATTTAAAAAAAAAAAAAATGGCATCTACACAGTTTTTAGGTGCAGTGGGCATATCCCTGGTGGTTGGTGCTGTAGCATTGGATGACGGCGTCACTACACCACCACCCCTGCAGTGAGGGGGATGGTCCCCTTGCCCCTGTACCTTCACTGTTGCCATTATGATAACCACTGTCCCTGCCACAGTACTGGTCCACATCCCAGCTCTTTCCCTGATTGTGCCCTCTCATCTGCCCCATGGTCTCTAATTCTTTCCCAAAATTCTTGGTTAAGGAGACGTGGCCTGGGTGCGGCAGGGTGAATCTGGTGCCATAGGGACTGCAAAACCAAATTCAAAGACTGAGTTTAAAGCCAAAAAACATGGCTCGTGATGTAGCTCAGTGGCCAAGTCTTTGCCTAGCAGGCCCCAAGCCCTGGGTTCAATCCCTAGTGCCACCAAAATAACAAAAACAAAATGAAACATGTGACCTTATTTTACTCCCAAGTCCCAGGGAGTAAAGGTGAGTCACACAGACCTGGACACTCGAGTACCAAGTGGGGAGCAGAGAACCTAGACTGGGCTCCAGGTGTCCACAGAACCATCTCTCACAGCCCTGGGGACACCTCAGACGAGCTGGACAGTCCAGCCTGCCCAGGGGGTTCGGTGGCACAGGAGCCCTCCAGCACACAGGCACGGTGGGTCCTAGCTCTGTGATCATTATTCTTTTAACTTTCAACTGGCAATGTGACATTTTTTTTTTAATGGACACAATATCTTTATTTTGTTTATTTTTTTTTTATATGGTGCTGAGGATTGAACCCAGAGCCTCACACATGCAAGGCAAGTGCTCTACTGCTGAGCCACAACTCCAGCACCCCCGCCACAATGTGACATTTAAAAAAAAAAAAAAAATACTGTCTACTTGCTTTGAAAGGCATTGCTTCCTTACAACATTTAACCTGCTCTTTGATAGAAACTTGTATCAATGACCTTAATGATGCATATTTTGAGCATTTTCTTGTAGAGCTACCCCTGAACATCAAGGGCATCCTTTCAGGGCAGGAAGAGATGTTAAAATATACAAAACTGGTAAGACCCATGTAATGTTTCTTAAATATGCCTTTCTGCCATCACAGAGAGATGAATCTGTAAAGGAGAAGGGGGAGTAATGAATGTATGAGTAAATTAATAAAGGTGACCCCCATTCCTTGCACCTGCTCTCTGTGTGATAAATAGTAATTTCCAGTTCTCACTCCTGATATATTAGACCATTCTCAAGGTTTCTATGGGATGACCTATTCCCTCATTTCTTATTTCACTTACCAAGGTCTCCTATTATACTGATAGGGAGAACTTGTCTGTTGGGCGCGTTAGATATGTGTTTTATTGCTGTGTCTGGAGGTCTGGAACGTTTTACATGCTATTCTTAGAATTTTCAATTAGCAAATTTTAATTAACTAATTGAGGCTTCTTATTAAGTAGCTTTTATGATTTGTCATAGTAGTCTAGCTGTGTGTGCACCCTATTCTATTAAGAAGCCATTAAATCCTTAGAAACCGCCTGTGAATTCATTAATCTTACTGTGTAATTGCAGTAGTCCTGGTACCGAGCAGGGCATTTGTAAGGTGGTGTCTTAAAACACAAGGATCTTCCAGGTGATAGAAGGCTATAACAACTGAGCTGGGCAAGGGAGGTGAACACAGCCCTCCAAGTACCCTGGCCACCCCTTTTGGATTTGGTTTTGAGTCGGGTATTATTCATCTGTTTTTGTATGCATCTGTACCTGGAAATTTACAATACGTCATGCCAGCTGCATGCCTTAAAATCCTGCAGAAGGAGCCAGGGTTGTGGCTCAGTGGTAGAGCACTTGCCTGGCATATGTGAGGCCCTGGGTTCAATCTCCAGCACTGCAAAAACGGAAGAATTGCTGCAGAAACGTCCCCATAAGATGAACCAGCAGCTTGAGGTGTTGTTTCCTCTGAGTCCACCTTGAACAGCATCCTATGGGTCACCCTGTCCTGGAAAATCCAAAGAACTAAATAGCTTTATTTTACACATAATACAGTTCGTTGAAAACCACTCCTTAAGTGCCAGATGAAGCCTAATATCCAGGACATGGAGGCTAGAAATTTCTGGAATACATGTGGCCAGCTGACATCATGGTCCAGCTACTGTCCCTGAAGGTCACAGGTGAAAGTGTACTTTGAGGATCTAAATGTAGCTCACTCACCCAGGGGAGAGCCAAGGGAGGATCCATGTCTGATCCAAATAGGCCTTTGTCACTTAAGGGGAAGGAGGGGGACTGGAGATTTGAAGCAAAACTGAACCGAATCAACAGCACCAGTTTTCCATCCATGAATGGCTCTATCAGTTGAACCACTTAATTTTTCTATTAAAACTCAAAAGTGCTGGGTGCGGTGGTGCATGCCTATAATCCCAGCAGCTCACGAGGCTGAGGTAGGAGGATCTTGCATTCAAAGCCAGTCTCAGCAAAAGTGAAGCACTAAGCAACTCAGTGAGACCCTGTCTCTAAATAAAATACAAAATAGGGCTGGGGATATGATTCGGTGGTTGAGTGTCCCGAGTTCTATCCCATTACTCAAAGGCAAATCTTGCCTTTTTTTTTTTTTTTTTTACATATATACTTTCCTTGGTGTGAACTCTAATAAATATGCCTTTCTCTCTGTGGCATCACTCCAATGAAGTTCGCTGCCCCTTGGGCCTCCAATCCCAGTGGAATTTACAAATAGTACGCTAAAAAAAAATGTTTTAGTTGTCAATGAACCTTTATTTATATGTGATGCTGAGAATCTAACCCAGTGCCTAACTCATGCTAGGCAAGCGCTATACCACTGCATTACAACCACAGCCCCACAAATTGTACATTTTCTTCTCACACTGGTCCTGTGTCAGGTGGGGGTGCACAGCAGTCAGACCTGGCCCTAGCTCAACTAGTGTGGTAAAATTTGGGAAGGTTAGCCACCCTGCATGTTCACCCCACCCTTCGTGGCTGTGATGTGACTTACACATTTTCTTCCCGTTTACTCTGCAGGCCTTCTGTGAAGGCCCATTCTCCCAAAAGGCAGTCCCTGGCATGTTTTTGAAGAGAAAAAAAAAAAAAATCTCAGCAGCTTTGAGAATCCTGGTTGGGATGTAATAAGTGGGGAGCAATAAATGAAAATTGAGTACCCAGGTTGTGTGACTAGATGGTCACTTGCTTTCATGGAAACACGGAGTATGAGGGATAGATCCACTTCCTACCACCATGTTAGCCCTTCTGTCACATTCTGCTCTGTCCTTCACCATAGCTCTCGTGGCTGAAGAGGTCTGATCCTTATGAAATGCCCTTAAGATCTGCTGCCCCCTACTCGAGGGCTTAGCTCCCTTCCCACCACTTCATCTGTGCTACCCCAGCACACCCCCGTCAGAGCACAAGGCCATCTGCTCCTTCCCCAGGCTCCCTGCTAATTTTGGAGTGAAGTTCTTGAGCCCTAAAGTGAACTCTCCAAAACATTCCTCCTGCAAGATGCTCTCCAGAATAGGGCTTCCATGGTTAGGTAGGTCTGGGAAATGCCATGTGTCATAAGCCCCTTTTCATAATGCAAATTAAAAAAAAAAAAAACTCATCATTGCATGTTCAGATCTCAAAATTTTCACTTAAAGCTGGTCTGATGAACTTTGGTTAGCTTTGGGGGACTCTCCCATTTATACCGTCACAGAACCCTTTAGAAACGTGCTGCAGTAAGTCAAGCTCATACCTTCAGATTATTACCATTTCCTGCTGATGTTTTTCTGTAAAAATTTCCCTTTTAGTCACACTTTCACAGTTGGTTGTAAAATTGAAAATATAGTCAAATCACTTATCTGGTTTGTGGACTGGGCTGAGAGGTCTACATGACTCTCCAGTAAGCAATGACACCCAGTTTCATCAAACTACAATTTGGCCTTGACCCATAGAAAGCCCAGAATTCAAAAAATCCCCATTAATTTTGTGTTCTTTTTTAGAGACCAGGAAACTTCTCTCTATCAGGAAAACACTCTCTAGAAAGCTAATTAAAAGCCCTTGAGTATGGAAAGCATTCAGAGAAACAAATCACTGCAGTTCAATTGCAAAGGCCCCTGTCGAAAGCAGCCAAGGGCATTAACTTAGCACCATTATAAATGAAATGATATAAATTACACCTCTTTTTTTTCCTAAAAACACCAAATTCAGGAAACGCATGTTGGCATCATTTTCTTGAGTTACAAAGGATGTGTTTCACTTATTACCACTTCTTTCTATTACTTCACAAACCTGGCACAAACCAAAGTTGAATATGTAAAAGATGACTATATATATTAAGAAGAAGGTGTGGGCCAAACCACAGGAATTTTTTGGCCAGGCTCCTTAATTGTCATTAAGTTAGAAGTCAATTAGAAGTCCTGTTTGCAGCTGAGAGTCAGGTGTGGGGTTCAGGGGAATGTCTTTTTCACAAATTGATGGGAGAGGCTGCTTGTCCTCTACCTGTGGGCCGTGACCCTCTGCATTTGATTGTCCAGAGTAACCCCTTTTACTGGCCACATCAGTTGATACCCTTAGCTACCTTTCTTTGAGTTGCTGAATTTGGCCTTCATGTCACAATATTGAAGTACAATATTAAGTACATAATATTGAAGTACAAGACTGGGCTATTTTTTTATTTTAAGCAGGGGTGGAGAACAGGATTGGTTTTTGCAGGTTGACAAGGAGGACCCACCAAAGCCACCATCCTAAATTTTTGTCCAGACTTGGCAGTCATGCCCCCTGCCCACCACATCCTGCTGCACAGTGTGCCTCTGGAGGGGTGACAGGCACTGGGCCTCCTGACGACCACCTCTGCTGTCACTGCAGATCGGAGAGGAAATTCATTAAAAAGAATCGGGGAAGAGAAATGCCATGGGCCGAGGTGTTGCCTGCTGGCTTGTTGAGGTGGACTCCACGGAGGGGCCATGAGCTGTGCAGAAGCCTCTGGTCATCTGCAGCTAGCCATATTAAGCCTCATCTTGGGGCTTCCCAGACTGATGGACTGGGAAGGCGGTGGAGGTACCAGTGTGCACAGGGTCAGGACAGTAGCACGGGGATTGGCTTAGCGACCTGGGAGCCTCCAGTCACCGCATGCAGCTCTGGGGTGAATGTCCTTATTCACAGTGCTGGGGCAGAGGAATGCTGTCCTGATTTCTCTGATGAAATCCCTGGTGAGAAACTGACTACAGAACAACTATAGAAAATAAAAGTCACCTTTTCCTTGTGGGTGGCACTTGCCTTCTCACCGACTCAGTTAGTGACTTTAAATGGGTGTGTATTTTACAGAGCTTTGGTCTGATCTGTTGGGGTTTACAAAACAATCCCAGTCTATTTCCAATTGTTTAAGTTAAGTGTGTATTTTTGTCCTTTATAACTCCTCCTCCCCTTCCAAAGACTGGGTGTATACCTGTCACGTAACTGCAGCCCTCTGTAGATATTCCAGGGATCTGAACCTCTCTGCATAGGGCAGGTCAGAGGTCAGGCACAGCAGCAAACCTTAGGTAGCTTCCCAAGCCCTCCCACCCCAAGAGTTGAGCTTGCAGTTAACTAACTGCAGCTGTGCAGCCAAGTGCAATGTCACCAGCCTGGATTTGTCATTCGTCCTGGTGACTAAAGTAGCACATTTTGGGTTCAGGATTAAGTTTTAATCTCCAGTGTTACCTTCCAAAAGACTGCCAGAAGTGGATTTAGGCACTCTGCTTGGCTGTAGTTAACAAGGAAGCCATACCTTAAAATGTTGTTCAGGCTTAAAATTTCATCCACCTATGGGTAGGATTAAAGTGACTTGAACACTTTCGAGTTGGCTGGCCATAGCCTTATGTGACTCAACATTTCAGCCTGGGGTTTGCCAATTGGGAGAACTTGGGTTTGGTAAAATTGAGGCCTCCTCAAATATTTGTTCCATGCTTTTAAAATAAAGTAAGCTCAGGGTTATGCTAATAATGTAACTAAATATCCTTTGCTACTGCCTTTAGAGCAGTAAGCGGAAACTGTACTTTTCTGTTTAAAGATGACTTTGTTTAATAATATGAAGCTCCTTTTTGATCAGGATGTGGTTCCATTTGGTAACACTTAGGGGATCAAATAGGTAAGACTTTTCATATTGAATATTGATAGCAGGTGCCTTCAAATCCCCACTATGCTTGTACTCTCATAAGAATAAAAATATCTTAATGCGTTTTTCCTGAACATGTTTCAAACATGTTTTAAATATGTTTCTATGTCTGTGCTTATAAGGAGTCGAAAACAGACTAGAGCTGATGACATCTGATTTTAATAGAAAAGAACTATGCTGGTTCTTTTGCTCCCCCAACCCTGTAGCTGGTGAGTTTGCCTCAGTCCCTTTTCCATTGATGATCCATGGCCCAGAGAGACAGCTCCATTCCCCACTAAAGCCCAGCCACTTTGGGAAGGCCTAAGGGATTTGACTTCTTTTAGCCAATCTGTATTTCAGCTGTTGTTTACTTGTGGAACCTATGAAGAAATGCAAGTGAGAGTTGCATTATCTTAATTAGATAATACAGCTTATCTTAATTAGCATAAAATAGATACAGCAGTCAACCAATAAGGAATCTCCACACTTAATGGCTCGCTGACATTACTTCACAAACCACTCCCTCTGGCATTTTGCCAGGCGCCATTCAGACTTGTTTAAAGACTCTAACATTCTCTGGCAAAATGCCAGGCGCCATCCTGACTTGTTTACAGACTCTAACAGTACTCAGTACCAGGATCAATCTCCAAATCCTAATTTTTCTGGCTGATAAACTCCAGTTGATCCTTCAAAACCCACCTCTTTCCACAAGACTTGCCTGGCCCTTCCTGCCATCCCTGTTTTTTGCATCGTTACACCCTCTGTGCTAATGCTGCCTCCACCTGTGTGAGGAGGTAAGGTTTCTCAGCCTCTCTGGGTACTGGCTTCCCTGCTAGAGCGTGAGTTCCTTGAAGGCAGGGGCTGTTTCTTGCTCAGATCCTAGGAACCAAAGACAAACTTGATGTTACAGTGAACTGAATTGCTAGTGGTAGAGCTGCTTTGAGGACCCACTCCACCTGCCTAGTTGTTACAAGTTTTTCATCCTCCAAGTATTTATTGAACATCTATTTTATGCAAGGAACATTCTGTGTTGGGCTGATTCCCCATAGTAGGATCTTGAAGTCTCTCTAGAGGGAAGGGAGTGAGCATGGAAAGAGATCGAACTTAGGTCAATTGTTCAACTTCAGAAAGAACTCGGGATGGGGGCAGGTTGTGGAATACCAATAGTGTACATCACAAACATCCATCTGTCTCTTCTTACCAGATCTTTTCTGTAAGTTGATTCTAAAACCAATTCAGTAAGACCCTGTCTCTAAGTAAAGTATTAAAAATATCTGGGGTGGGCTAGGGATGTGGCTCAAGCAGTAGCGCGCTCGCCTGGCATGCGTGCGGCCCGGGTTTAATCCTCAGCACCACATACAAACAAAGATGTTGTATCTGCCAAAAACTGAAAAATAAATATTGAAATTCTCTCTCTTAAAAAAAAATAAAAATATCTGGGGGTGTGGCTCAGAGGTAAAGTACCCCTGGGTTCTCTATTCCTAGTTCCAAAAAAAAGAGAGAAAAAGAAAAAATACCTAGATTCTTGCAGCTATCAAGCAAGTATGACCAAAATCAGAAAATTAAGCATAAGGCTAATGATTTAACATTTAAAATGCATGTTTTTGCTTGTTATTTGTTTATGCTATGGTAGCAAATGCCTTAGAACTTGGTGAGAAATTGCATTATTAAATAGTTAGAAACCGATACATTTTAATAAGCTTTTAACTTAGCAGGGTTAATGCATCAAGGAATGCCAGGATAAGGACCATTATTCACCAAAAGAGTTGTAGCATAAGCCAGTACAGTACTCCTACAGGGACATTTCAGCCCAGATGACAATGAAAGAGCATATTTAATCAGGGAAGATGGATTTAATAATAACTACTGTTTATTGAGCCCTTGCTATGTGCCAGGCACTGAGCCGCGCCTTCTGAGTAAGATGGGAGTAAAGTAATTAAATCCAGCATAGGAGGCTCTGCTGTCGTAAAAGAATGGTCAAGGTTATGGAACACATCAACATTTATTTAAATGCCACTTAAAATGGAAAGTGTAGTTACTTCATTTTGCAGAAAATTAGAGGAAAAAGGATAAATCATCTTGTACACAAGAGTTGTGCCTTTTTTGACATTGAAATTCAGACTATTTGCACTACTGGTCCATTTCTAGGCTTTCACAGAAGGCTATTAATCTGATTATTATGTGTTCTACCTTGAGCCTTTGGATAACCATTAACCTATAGATGCTGTGACCACATGCTTGATGCAGTTTTGGGCAGCACTGTATAGGCAAAGTATTGGATGAAATAAAATATCACCTGATGGGTATTCAGTAGGTAGATGTTTCCGACAGTACAGAATTCAAGTTTTGCTAATCAACTTTGGTTCTAAAGTCATAAAAACCAGCCCAACATTGGAGCTGATGTTTTTCAGTTATTACAGGTGAAAGATGTTGGGGCCCAGTTCTGAGTCAATATGTGTGCCTACCTAGACTTGTTCAAAGATTCTGTGGGCATAATGGTGGTTCTTCGTGGATACTTTTCCACTGATATATTTGCATCACATTAGATAAGGTATTGGATAATCCCAGCCCCTCTAAGGAGGGATGGCATGCCAAGGAGATGGCTCAAACATGCCTGAGGACACTAAGCCATCTTGAGGATGGAGCAGGGTTACATGTTTAGTTACATGATTAGTTCCTCAACTGTCCAGGGTGGCAACCAAAAGTCTTATAACTTCAGCCCCTAGAGTACAGACTCGACAACTTTGCAAAAAAAGAAAAAGTCTCATACCAAAGATCTGGCTGACCAAGCAACCATGGTATTACAGTTCTGTACAAATCACCAGGCATTTTGGTAGACCTAATCATTTTTCTGTGTTTATCATGATACTGTGAAGAAAATGTCAACAGATGTGAAGCTCTAATGGATACCCTCTGACAACGGGGTGAATTGTGTGGTGGGCTTTTGTTCAAAATATCATGAGGAGCAAGAAAAATACTAATCCAGGTCTGAAGCTGGGAGTGCTACAAAGGAGAGGAGACTCTGTAGTCCGGAATCCTGGGAAGTGTCTAAGTGAAGGTTTAGTAGGTAGTGGGGAGAGAATTTGGAGCTGAGTCAGGGGTGAGCTCAGGACTCCTAAAATACATTCTGTGTGGCTGGCAGAGCTATGAGAGGCAACTACTTTAAGGCTGGTTTGGCAGTGAGGTCAAAAAAAAAAATTTTTTTTTTAAGTGATAGTGGTGGGGTTACCCAGGATTGAACCCAAGGGCACTCAACCACTGAGCCACATTCCCAGCCCTTTTTAGAGACAGGGTCTCACTGAGTTGCTTAGGGCCTCACTGTTGCTGAGACTGGTTTTGAACTTGTGATCCTCCTGCCTCAACCTCCTGAGCTGCTGGGATTACAGGTGTTTGCCACTGTTCCCAGTGAGGTAGAATTTTAAATGCACACAAGAGCCCATTTTGTGGGTTGGGACCCATGTGATAAAGGTTGGTACTGTGCCACACGTGGGAATTTGGGTTACTGGAACTACACATGCATGCTGAAGGTAGCAGGGGAATCTGTTACCAAGAAGGAAACCACTGTGCAGACAGGTGGGCATGACTACAGCAAAGATCAGGGACATCAAATGAGACTAGAAGTGAAATTGGCCAACATACTCCTGTTGGAAACTGCCTCTTATCAAAAGCCTTTCCCTTCCAACTCTCTCTTTTCTCTGCCCCCAAATCTCTCAACTTTTATCCATGTCTGTTGAATTGGGGGATTCCAGAAAATAGCATCCAGATAGTGATGCTAAGCATGTGACTGAGAAAGGCAGCAGATTTTGCACAATGTATATGTGGCTTATAATGGGGCCTTTGAACTTGGCCTTGTAAATTCGTGGGAGCACATTCCAGGGTAGGTCAGGACCTCCTGGGCATTCAGAGGATGGGTGGCTTCTAAGGACAAGGAGAAAGCCAAACAGTTAAGTGCTCACTTTTGTAATTATTGGTGCAGGGTGGAACGCTGACACAACTTTGCTATGGGTCTGGATGAAAGAGTTCCAAACCTCAACCCCTACCTTCAAGTGTGGCATTTTAAATCTAGAAATCCCATTCTTTTTTCAGTCACCAAAAAAGTGGAATGGAAATCGATCCTCAAGCCCTTGTGGATTATCAACACAAGCACTGCCGTCCTGGTCCAGATACCTCAACTGTTAATGCTCCCATAGGCACCCAGTTCATCTTCAGCCTGGGGGCCCACTGGGGTTTATCCCAGCCAGTGAGAAATGCAAGGCCATGCAAATGCAAAGTCATCACAGTAATTAGAGACGATTACTAAGGTTTTGATTCGGTGTCTTTTTCCAAAAGTATTGTGATGTAGTGAAAAAGGGGGAAATACTTCATTTGGACTTTAAAGTCTGTAATATTTATTGCCAGATTCATTTGATTAGATGAGATTCAGGTGGGGGGATAAAACAGCTGCCCCTCTATATAAATTTTACTAAATACCAGGGTATAGTTTTTATTTGACCATCTTTGTGGCATAAGCTGGAGCACTGTGGCATGAAGCAGGCAGGAAAAATCTCCAAGCTCAGCACAGATGTGAACCCCTGGGTCCTATAAATCTCCCAGAGTAAAGCCCCTCAGAGTTTCTCTCTGCCCAGCTGCTGATGTTCAGCCTCCCCAGGTCCCCTCAGTTGTCAGCTACCCCTGCAAACGACCGGAGGATATCCAGCCAGGTGGCACTATCCATAGGCTGTCTACAGGCCCCAGCCACCCCTTTGACCCTGACAACCTCTTGACCTTTCTGACACCCTTAACAGACTCTGCTCCAAGGGGACCAAAGACTTGAGTAAGATGAGGGAAAGAGAAATGGGAAGGCCAGTGGAGGCAGAGCCAGCTCGTGGAGACACCCAGCTGTTAGTGATCAGAGTCCATCTCCACAGCCAAGGGGACTGAGCAGCCAGGTGGGAATCAGTGGTCAGAGCCCAATAAATTTTCATCAAACATCCCAAGGCTTTGATCCACGGTGAGGAGTGGATGGTGATGGCAATTTATTGCCACATGTCACTAGTGATGTAAATACTCAAAGAGAAAGGCGAGGGGTAAATTCACTACATTTAGGATTTCATAGTTTTTGTTTGGTTGGTTGTTGGTTTGCAGATCATGGATGAAAGGCGGGGGGGAAGGAAGGAGTGTTGACTAAATTATATTAAATGTCAAAAAATAAATGCAGTATAAAGGCAGAGTCATTTAAAAAGAATAGCAGAAGCTCTCATGAGCCACAAATACCAAGAACAGAATGACTGTGAGGGGTAGATTCTGAGTAAACTAATTGTTCCTATTATCCTGTTCTTTATGGATGGCTACTATTATGCAGTGGTTATAAATCCATGAGAGAAAAAGTACACCCAGGGATGAAATGAAATTGAACTGTCAACACCGAGCAAAATAACTCGACAGTTATTTTAATCTTGGAAGCATTTGAAAGCATTTTAAACTATTTTGCAAGCATATGACATTATGAGCATCCTTAGGCAGAGTAATTAAATAATCTGCCCTACTGGAAAGCAGCAAAAACAGACTCTCTGAAGATAATCAAAATGCATAACATCACTGCTCTATGGGGTATAATAGCAGACATAAGTAACAGACATAAGCCTTTTTACTTTCACTGCAGAGAAGGAAAACAAATTGCTTTTTGATTCTACTCTAAAATGATCTAGACTTTAACCAGGTTTGCTTGAAAACAAAGAATACAGAATCATCTTTAATTGAATACAGTGGGTAGAGCATGGTTACCCAGGACATGTTGAGCTATTTTCCCTCCTTAGGGCAATGGCATTTGTAAGTAGAAAATATTTATGAATAAAGCAACATTCTGCCATCAATTTATTGAGTTAACGGATAAAGCAAGAGTTTACTGAACATCTAGGCACAGTCTCAAGAATTGACACCCTTTTTTGCCTTTGCATTTACAATTCCGCTTTGTCCAAATCTCTCTGTGTATAAAACTGTTTTGTAATGGAGCCTATAAAAGCAATGATGTAGAATTCAAGTAACCTTTGGAGCTACTCAGTGGCCTACCATAATGGCTCTCATTTGTGGCCCTTCCACAGAGTCACCTAGGGAGCTCTTAAAACCATAGATTCTTAACCCCAGAGTCTAGAGTTTCTGTTCTATGAAGGATGACATATCAATGGGAATCTATTTCTAATCCTCCAAGTTGGCTTTTGGAAGCCACTCCCTACCCTGAAAATATTGAGTACTCCACCACCTCAAGGAAATTTGACTGGTCTTTAGGGAAAATGTGAAGACTCTTGGACTCTTTTCCTATAGAATTTTAGGTAAAACTGACTGCTTCATTCCCAGGCCCCCTTAGCTAGTGCTGACCATGAGGCACTATGAGATCCCTAGTGCCTTCAGAATGACGTGGTAGATAGTGCTTCTTTAGGTTGGATCAAAAATCATATATCCTTATTTGGTATATGTGAATATCTATTTCCCACTCTAGACTACAAATGTAAATGTGTCTCCTGGATATCCTAATGGAACGGATATTCCACCTGTGAGATTTTAGAAGGTGACTTTTCTTGTCAGCCTGCTGAGAACTGTCCAAGATTCCTAGGTTACCCTGCAACTCTCAGCCATTAGTTGCTTTCAAGAAAGGCCTTCAGTTTCAACCAGGGCTTCTCAAGCTTCAAGGGCACATGCATAAACAGAGGTTTGGGGTGGAGTCCAGGCAACTGTTCCTATTCAGTGCCCAGGAGCACAGATGCTGAGAACCTGAGCAGGGGTATGTACTAAACCAGAGCCCCTGATGTGCATCACTTTCTGGTCTAGAGGGAATCAAAAAGGTGTAATCAGACCTAGTAGGGAAGCTGTGGTGCCTTGCGGAGAAGAGGAGGAAGAACTAAAATGATTGAACTTGTACGGACCACGAGGCCTGAGTGAGGAGGTGCCATGTACCCAGCCGTCCACCTGGAGGGGAGGAGAGGGGCTGCTCAGGAGCTCAGCAAGAAGATGGGGAATAGTCTTCACAGCACAGAAAATCTGTCCTGGGCGTCGCTCTCCTGCAAGCTTCGCTGGATATTTTACACACGAGCTCTGTTGTGATTCTTTATGGAGCTAATATCCACTCTTGGTGCTGTTTGAAATCATGTCCTCTGGTTCTACTTTGTTTTCTAACAGTGCGTCCAGCAGTTGTATGTTTTAAGCTCTGGTTCTGAAACAAGATTTCTTTAAAAAAAAAAAAAAAAAAAGTTTTCTCTTTACAGTTTGGTACTCCCAGAAATACTAAGTGGATTCTCACTCCTTCCAAAGATCACCAATACGAGGACTGTTGTCTTATAGGTTTTGTCAGTTTTAGAATTATACGGCATATGAGAGAGGTGTCCAAAAAAAAATTTTTGTTTTTTCAAAATCTAAAATGTATCCATAGTCAAACCATTGCTGGTGATAGGGTTCCAAAAAAGGGAGGTTTAGAGAAACAAAAATTAGGCAAGGGGTTTCCTGCAGAACCAAATGATCCAAATTCTTTTCCTGCCTCTTGGAAGGCCAGTGAGGCCCCAAAATAGAAATGAAGCTCCCCAGGGCTGGCTTTGCTCACACTGCTGGAGCGCTAACTGCTGACATGTGTTTTTAGGAATATTGTTGCTAATGGAAACAGCTTCAGGCAAATGGCAGCACCCAAGATTCTCATGTGACCCCTGCACGATTTTTGGAAGAACGTGACTCTACCAAAAGTCATCCATATGTTTCAGTCAAGTTCAAGGAACTATTTTGTTGGCCCGAAACCAGGACTGTGAAATAAATAGCAGGCATAATTAATTTTTAAGATGTGGTCAACATTGTAAAATGAGGAAAAAAGTAGATAATAGCTATTCAAATCTGGCAGGCACATACAAAACAAATTAGAGTCCACCACTTAAGTCATAGTTTGTATTTCAGATTAATGTGTCACCAGGCATCTTCTTCAAAATAGGAAGCCAATCAGCAAATAGTTAGATAACCAGAAAATTAAGGGACCCATCTGAAAGCAAGCTAAAGACCCATCAAAACCTTATGCACTGAGAGAGGCTTTGGGTCACACTGTGTTGAACCAGACCCGGGCTTAAAACAATTGCGGATATGGGGAATGCAAGTCCGACTCCAGCAGCACACCGGCACATGTATTGCATTCCTTATTGCTAAAGTGTTTGGAAAGATTTAGTTCCCTTTGTAGTGTTCAGAGGGAGTTAAATAGCATCAGGCCATCGGGCTGTGCCCAGTGGGGCAATAACTTCCATCCTAAATTTGTCTGCAGAGGATGTGTTTCCATAGTTCCTGCAAAAACCTCACGTGGAATTTGGATGTTTAAGGACGCGCCAAGTGAGGAAGTGGTACAAAGTAATTTCCACATTAACTTTGCGTTGTGTCCTAGGAATCAAAGGAAGTGTGAAAGTCGAGAGACGCACTTCAACCCACAGCTTTTATTCCCAACTGAAATCTGGGTTTACCTTGATAGAACCAGGCAATGAGGAGCTTCAGGCTGTTGGAAATGAGGCCCCCAAGATAACTCTGTGGAACACATTAACTCAGCCAATACCCTGGAGGAAGAATGTTGCAGCTCACCCCAAAAGACAATTAGCAGCACTCATCAAAGAGAGTGCAGTCACACTTACTTTATGGAGAAACGATGATGCTCATGAAGGGGGATGGCTGACTTGGGTACCACTGGAAAGGAAATTAGCCCACACAGTGTTTATGATTTATACCATCCTGGCATTGACTTGGCATCATATCGAGGGGAAAGATTGGCTTCCTAATTTGAGATCATATGCGGAGGAAGTAATGAAGTGGGCTTGAGGTGTCGGGGAAGAGGGAGCACATTATTTTAGACGGAAATGATCACATTCCTTTCTTACATCTCCCCGGATCTGTCGCTGGGAGAGCGGCATCTGGGCCTCATTAGCCATCAACCGCGCAGCCTCCGGCTAGCAGCCCAGCATCTACGCAACTCTGCTTTTCCCCGCGTTGTTTCCCACAATCCGAAGCCTTTCTGTAAGTCATCCAGGGTGTGGCCACCCGGGAGATGCCATTTGGCCCCTCACACAACAGGATGAGTCCCTGTCCTTTCTGCACGGTCTAGGCAGTCCAGATGTGAGGGGTGGGAACATCTTTATTTTAATGGGGGTTCACTTGAAATGGTGCCCTTCTAATCTGGGAAAGCTCGGGATGTCTGAGGAGTTTGCCTCAGGTATGCTGGGAACCCTCGCTCTGCTGCGGGCTCTTGTCAGGTTGGCCTGCAGAAGGCAGGGCGGTGAGGTAAGAAGGTGGCCAAGCAGCCCCCTCTCTGCCTGTCGTAAAAGCCAGAGGAGCTGTGTACTCCCAGACCTGCCTACCATCTGAGGCTGAAAGGCTTAAGGTCCTGTGACCCAACTGCATTTCCCCTTTACCACTCCCCAGCGCCCTGCCGCCATGAAAATACAGGCTTAGATTTCAGGCTTGCTTCCTGCCCTGCTACCTTGTGGTTCGTCATCACAGAGAGCCCAGAACACACACATTATTTATCTTTCCTTATAATTACAGTATCCCATCATAATATAGGAAGAAATTCTGAGGCTATTGTCACCCTCTCCTGTCCTTTCTTCTAAAAGCACGTAGGGAAGTATCTGATATGCCTTGGGTGTCCCTCTGATCTGAGGCTTGGGCTCTCAGCTCCGGCCTGGGCTCTGAAACTTGCTAGTGTTGTGGACTTGGACAAGTTGTTAACCCTCTCACCCTGTGTCCTCATCTCCAGTGGGAAGATGGTGAGAGCAGCCACCCCTCAGGACATCCTGTGAGTTAGTGAAGCACTGCCCTTTGGTGACGTGGTGACAGGCACAGGAATGCTCCTTCCCGGAAGTGCTGCTCCTTTTGCTCTCCCTAAGATCAGTTGTAAGGTGTTTGACTCGGAGAACCCTTGGAGCAGAGAGTCCCGGTGCTCTTAGTAGTTGAAGGCATCTGTCCTTCCAGGAGGACAGTAGTGGATGATCACTGTGGGACGCTTTCGGCCTAGCTCTGATCCTCGACTCTGATAATGGCAAATGCCGGGCTCCAAGTGGGACATGGTGCAGGGCACATGCAAGAGGTTCATAAATGGGACTCGGGGCTGTCGTTATTGTCTGTTGTGTTGACTGCTGCCTAAGGAAGAGGACCAAAGGGAAGAAACTGGACAGATGTGACACCTCTGTGGTAGCACCATGCTGGACATTTGTGCACTTGTGGCCTCCTGATCCTCGCTCACCTTGGCCCCCAGACCAGAAAGTAGATGGTGTTGGTTTGGTGTTTTTTTCCAGACAAAATGATTTGTTCTGAGTCACACAGCAAGTAAGGGCTCAAGCTGAAATTTGAACTCAAATCTGACTCCAAATTCCCTGAAAAACTGTAGATATGTGCAATTCCTTGCCCCTGCCCCCTTTCCGGCCCCTTCACTTTCTAGAAGCAGCCCTCCTGTGGGCCATGCTTAAGCTGGCATAAATTTCAAAAACAGCTAATTCTTCCTGCCGGACAGGCCATAAGTAAGATGCATCATAATTAGCTATGTCTGATTGCCCTCCTGTTGTCCTAAGCTGTAGCCCCTAATTGTATGGTGGTGGGGGTTTGGCTATGGCTAGTTTTATCATTTTGACAGTTTGCTAATAAAAGGTCACCACAGGTACAGAAGCGCTCTGATTTACATATGGCAAGTAAAAGGGCATTATGGGAAGTCAGCGTCTCAGGCAGGTCTGTGCATTTGTTGCTATTGACACGCATGCTGCGATTCCATAATTGACAAGAAATGCTATTATTAAGCAGGTCTGTTGAGATAATTAGCACTCAGGGTTGCATTTTTAATCGGACTTGAGTCAGATAATTTATCACAGCAGTAGCAAGCTGTCAGGGTCACACAATAAATACTCATTAAGGCTGAATAAAGATTAACTGTGGGCTGAAAGAAAATTAGGCCAAGTAGTAACGTTTGATTTCAATATTTACAGTGCTAATTTGGACCGATATTGGCAAAAAGATCAGATCCCCAAATGGAGCTCATTTATGAAGGAAAAAGAGAGGATGCTGTGTTGAGATGCCCGAGTGAGAATCTTTTTAAAGCTGAAAATCGTATTCCTAATTGATTGCCAAAAATATTAATTTTGAAAGGCTCATTTGGTGCCGCCGTTCTAGGAGCCTTGGTATCTCTGCATTAATAAGATGACAACTCCAAACAGAGAAATTGTGCATCTTGAAGGCGTGCCTAATTTGTTAACATTAGTCAGATACTGCACTTTTAATTTAATCCGACTCACTTGTCTTTGGTTCATACATGGGCAGTTTATGGCACTTCAAGTTAATTAAAAACACCTACCATTAAAACATGCAACATCTTTAAAGGAAAAAAGGAAGTCATTTTAGGCCACTATATTACCAGGCCAAGACATTTATGTACTTGCTTATAATTTACAGTACACTAAAGATAGGGAACCAAATGAGAACATTAGTATTTATGAATACAGTAAATTTTGTTGACAAAACCAGTGTAAAAGGTCAGATGCAGAATCCACAGTAAATGTGCCGTTTGTTTATCAGATGGAGAGGAGATTTTAATAGAAAATTAATTTCAAGGGCTGATGCATTGGCATAAAACCCTTCTTGAAAACCCAAGACGTAGGCTTCTCTGCTCCGGCACCGCCCTGTCCCCAGCCAAGGTCTAGCCCCCGATGGCTCTCGCGGGCTATTTTTGGCATCTTAGTGCTGTAATCAAACTTGAGGATTTCAGCCAAATTGCCATCATCAGCAGAGATTTTGTTAGAAGCCTGATTGTGCTTGTGGTCATTCTCTGTAAAAGCACAGAGGCTAACTCCTGAGACAGAGGCCTTCTGGGCCTGTGCGTGCTGGGTATTGGAAATGCAGGCTGGGGAGATACAATTATACCAAGACAGAAGGGCTGGGAGGTGAGTCTGGTTTGCACAACGCATGTGTAAAGGAGTGAGGGGCTCCACTGAGAGCGCATTCAATTTCAGGTATGGTTAGGGGATCTGGCTGGAGGCCATAGGAGAGCACCCACAGCCCCAGGACCCAGCCCTGTAAAAGATGTGAGCATGGTCCAAAGCCACAGCCTGGAGCATTGCCTTTTCCACCAGCTTTTCCAAGATATTGATCAGAAACGAACATGAGGAGGCCTTTGTGTTCCTGGCTCACTCTGAGCAGCCTAAGTGCTAGTGCCACATTCAACAGGAAGGAAGGAAAAGGACAGGGGCAGGAAGCAGGTTTCCTTCTTCCCAGGAGACAGGAGCTGTGCCCTGCCACAGCATGGGGCCCTGGTCCCGACTACCTGTCTTCATCCTGAGACCCTGCTCATGAGCCAGAGCTGCCAGTGAAATAGCTTCCAACCATAGCTAGGACACAGCAGGGAGAAAAAGCCTCAAAGCCAGTGCACTCGCTGCAGTCCACAAACCACGGAGACCCCATGATGGGCACCCAGGGGGAAGCCCATCTGAATCTTCCTAAAGTTGGAAGACAGACTGGCAAGTGCATCAACTGTGAACCAGTCTTCTGTGGCAAGTGCCAGATGGAAGAACAGCAACACGTCTGGGTTGTGGATAGCAAAGTGGCATTTGGCATGGAGCCTTCAACAGAGTCATCCCACCTCTAAGAAGGGTGGGTTACTTCTTGCTAAACCTGCTCAGTGCTCCAATTGCCTTAAGTGGGATGTGAGGCCTGGCTAACTGGCTGGTAGGACAGACACAAGGGCCACCTAGCTCCATGGACACACAGCTCCTTCCTTTACTCGGGGCCCAGAGCCGCATCAACCTGGCTCGGTCTTTCCGAGTACATACTGGGGGATAAGGTGGGACTTGTGAGCTCCCATGGAAGGTACAGGAGGCCTTGCTCCCTTCCCCACCCCCAGTGCAATTTCCCACCTCAAGCCATTGTTGCCACCTGCAGCTCAGCTCCCTGTCGGCTCATCTTTGCGAGGCTGTGAGCTGATAACTAAAGGTTTTCTTTCTCTCAGGAATCTTGATGTTTTAAGCAGTGCATGCCTGATAACCAAATAGCTCCCCAGGCCCCAGGTAATGAATCTCTAACTGTAGCATTTTGTTAGTGTATTTTGGAGCAGAGGAGTCTGCTCTGTGCTCCCCAAACCACATTGCATGGCCAGCTGCTACTTGGCTCTGCAGCACCAGGGGTGTTTTAGAGACGCAGCCTACACTTCTGGTTTTCAGCTGAACGGTAATGGCAGCCATAGAAGCAAAACGCAGTTAGGGAAGCCAGAGTGAGAACTGCTCCTGTGTATGGAGCAGAGATCAGTGTTTTCAGATCTTAATGATTTTTTTTTTTTTTAAACAGGAGCCATGTAACTATTAAGGTAATAATTACTGCTATTGAATATGTGGGATTGCCAGGTACTGTTTGAAGCATTTTGCATTGTTCATTTAATCCTCACAACAGTATTTTCCCCATTTCACAGAGGAGGTAACTGAGGGACAGAGGTGGTAAATAAGTTGTCCCTGGCTGTAGCTCCAGGAGTGGTGAGGCTGGCATGCTCTGGGCTTCCATGAAAACAACTGCAGAGCAGAATCAGTAACTAGATAACCTGCTTCTCTTTCTCAGCAGTTTTTCAGAAGATTTTTAACATAAACACAGATGTTCTGTTTAGTTGCTTTTGGCCTTTTCAGAAAGGAGTCAATGTTGGAAAGTTAAGAACAAAACAAGTCACATTCCCATATACAATAAAATCTGAACATTCTACAGAAAAGATCTAAAGCAGCAGAGCTCAGGATGGATGTTGCCATTTAACCCAAGGGATAATGATGAAACTTGGAGGAATCTTTCTTAAATGTCTAGAGACTGGGTTAGAATGAGAAAATACTAAGAATTTGGCCCTGAAATTTCCACGGGGGAAAAAGAGCTAGAAATAACCAAAATGTTCTTCAGTAATTTGAGACTAGCTCAATAAATTGAATATATCCATCCTGTTTAAGATCGTGAGGCAAATCTCTGTGCACTGACCTGAAAAGATGTCTATGGTACATTGCAAAGTTTAAGAAGAAGGAGAATTAAAAAAAACATTTTTTTACAAACTGGTAAAGAAAATGCACACAACATTTCAATGCAGAGTTTTCCCCAGTATCTGACAGTGGTCAGGATGAGATTATAAGAACTTTCCCTTTTTACATCATAAATAATTCCATGATGTTTTGATTTTTATGGAAAGATTTGTTCCATTCAAATTCCAAAGAAAGAAAAAGAAAAAAAAAAGTTTTAATGGATACACCTATTTAGTCAAGTATATGAGATTTCCTAATGGAATATAAAGCTTTTTTATAGCATATTGATTCTGTTGTTATACATCCGTAAAAACAAGAGAAAAGCACTGATATCTTAATTTTTTTCCCCTTTATAAGCAGTAAACCTATTCTACAGATCTTGGAGTGTTTTCAAGGCAAAACTTCCCCCCACAATTAGTACATACTGTTGGAAGTGAAGGATTAATTTTGTTTACCTCTGAGCAAACTAGAATTGAGAGGGTGTCGCGGGAACATCCTAACAGCAAAAGTTCAACAATAATTGTAGTAACTGCTTTGTGGAGTAACTACTATGCCCTTCTTTTAATCCTCACTGCCTGGGAGACGAGATATTATATTGGTCCCAGGTTCTTAGCGAAAATAGTGCCTACAGTAAAGAACAACGCTCGGAAGGAATAGAGTGGGCTTCAAACCTTACTCCAGTTAGCCTTGTGGAGTCCTTGTTGCCCATTGTGCTTATCAGCTTCCCATTGGAGTATTGGCTTGGATACAAGAGATTCCTTCCTAAAGTACAATCTCTTTGGGCACTGGGAGGGGAACCCAGAAAGTCGAGTTGGCAAGGCTTCAACAACTCCAGTTGACACCCATACAGTGCAGTACATAAAGACGACTCACGCTGTTGGCAGAGCTTCGTGAGAAGCATTTTATTCTTGTCTGGGGAACAAATGTAGCAAAACTAAACATTAGGACATTAGTAAAGCCAAGCGCCTATTTAACTTGCTGTGTAATGGGATACTTCAACTTGGAGTTAGCAAATACGACCATGATATCCAGTGATTAAAGCAGAAAGCAATATGAAAATACGTGGAGCTCATCCCAGAGGTGTGCTGAGCTTACCTTAGGAGGATAGCATATATGTATAATTAAAAAATAAATTGTTAACCAGGCACGGCGGCACATACCTGTTATTCCAGCGGCTCTGGAGGCTGAAACAGGAGGATCACGGGTTCAAAGCCAGCCTCAGCAAACAAGCAAGGCCCTAAGCAACTCAATGAGACCCTATCTCTAAATAAAATACAAAATAGGGCTAGGGATGTGGCTCAGTGGTTGAGTGCCCCCAAGTTCAATTCCCAGTACCAAAAAAAAGATTGAGTGCAATAAGTCAATGTTTTTAGTATAGTAACTACACTATGTCCACTGCATTTGGAGTCCCAAACTCACTATTTAAAGCAAGGCATATGGTGTAGACTCCTGTGAATAACAGAATCGGTGAAAACCGGTTGAACAGGCAGCTGTGGTGGCCATATCGCCAAAGACCATGCTAAGATGAAACAGTTAAAATAAGGGCTGTTACTTCTGGTCACCAGAGAAGACGTCCTCTTGGCAAGCATGTGATTTTTCTCACTTGGTTTTCCTTCCAAGCTCAGCCTAACCTCTCATTCTTTTCTCTAAAAGGGGAGAAAAAACGTTTGGTTTTCTTTTATGGCATGTTGAGGATAAACAAATGAGGAATGGTGGCTGAAACTTTAACAGTTGTGTTCCTATTTGTAGAAGTTCAGACCTTCCCAGGGAGGTAGTATGGAAAGAACCAGAGGCAGCTGGGCTGGGCAAGCCAGGGCCCTGAGAGTGACACCTCCTTCAGTTCTCTGGTGCCTCACCTGCCTCTCTTAGTCCTGGCCCTGCACGCAACTGGCGGCAGCCCAGGATCTGACCTCTGCTGCCATGTCCCCTCACCAGGCTGTACCTGTTTCCCCTTCTACAGCGTGTTGGACAGGCTGGGAAACTCCATGATCAGTTTAGGGCCAGGGAAAACTGTTCAACTGAGTTTTTTTCTTTTCTTTTCTTTTTTTTTTTTTTTTTTAAGAGAGAGTGAGAGAGGGTAGGGAGAGAGAATTTTAATATTTATTTTTTAGTTTTCGGCGGACACAACATCTTTGTTTGTATGTGGTGCTGAGGATCGAACCCGGGCCACACGCATGCCAGGCGAACGCGCTACCGCTTGAGCCACATCCCCAGCCCTCAACTGAGTTTTTCAACAGCTTTATTGAAATATAATTCACACACTATACATTTCACCTACTTAAAGTGTACAATTCCATGGCGTTAGTGTGTTCACAGAGTTGTGTAGACATCATCACAATCTAATTTTAGGGTATTATTGTTACTTCTCAAAGAAGTCATATACATTAGCCATCACTGTCCGTTCCCTACTTTCCCAACCCCTGGCAAGCACCCATATGCTTTTGGTCCATATAATTTGCCTATTCTAGACATTTCATGTCAACAGAATCCTATAATATGTAACCTTTGGGGTTTGGCTATTTTCACATAGCACATTTTCAAGGTTCATCCATATTATAGCATGTCTCAGGGCTTTGTTATTGCCAAATAATGTTCCAGTGTATGAATATACCATATTTTATTTATCCATTCATCAGTTGAGGCACAGATCCATTGTGAGGATCTGTCAAAATGTTTTCCAAAACAGCTGAACCACTTTACATTCTTATCAGCAATACAGAAGGATTCCGGTTTCTCTCCAACCTGGCCAACATTTCTTGTCTGTTTGATTACAACTATCCTAGCAAGTATGAAGTGGAATTCGAATTTGTGGTGGTGTTAATTTGCATTTCCCTTAAGGACTATTCATATTGAGCACCTTTTCAAATGCTTTCTGGCCATTTGAATATCTTCTGTGGAGAACTCTCTCTTCAGATTCTTCCCCATTGTTTACTGAAATTATCTTTTTACTGTTGAGCTATAGAAGTTCCTTCACATATTCTGGATACAAGTTCCTTATCAGATACACGACTACAAATGTTTTCTCTCCTTCTGTAAATTGTTTTCACTGTCGGAACCGTTTGCAGCACAAAGGCTTTAATTTTAATGTGGTCCAGTCATCGTTTTTTGTTTGTTTGTTTGTTTTTTCCTCTTGTCACTTGTGCTTTTGGTGTCATAGTGAAAGAAGCATTCCCTAACCCAAGGTCAAGAAGATTTACTCCTGAGTTTCTTCAAAGACTTTTATAGTCTCAGCTCTTATATTTAACTCTTTGATATGCTGTTTTAAGTTTACTCAACTGAATTTTGAACTTTACAAAACAAGCTTTTCTATAGAGTGGATTAATGATTTTTTTTCAGACAGGATGTGAAGCTGGAATATGACTACTCCAGAAACTATCCCACAGTGGGCCACCTAAAAAAAAAAAATGCATCTATCATAATAATCTGACAGTTATTTAGATATGTGGGTGTGTGTCCGTCACTGTTTTAACCTTTTAATTTAAGTTGGTATTGAAATACCCTTTAGGTGGCACTATTGCATTTCCTCTTGGTTTTAAAAATTAGAGGGTTTACATTCTGCTTTGGAAGCCACATAATTTACTCAAGGAAATTTTCAATCAAAGTCAAAAATTTACAATATCACATTTAGATGACATCGGTTAGAATTCCTAAAGCCATCACCTGGTGACTGCATGTGGGCAACAGGACGACTGCATGTGCACCTCACTATCAGCAAGCAGAACATGCCAGCTTCTGAGAACTGGCTGCTGGGCTGGTGAGGTCTGCATGTGGAGTTAATGATGATTCCAGCTCCTACTCTTTCAACTTTCATGCGGTTAATTAAAAAGTAAAACTTTCAAGTGGTTGACTTCCTAAAGAGAAATGCATTCTTTATGTTGGCTCTTTGCAGAAAGCCTCTTCTGTGAGGGAGCCTGAGTATAGCTTTTACATCACATTTCCTGGATTATCTTTCCTATGCCAACTCACACTGTGGGACTTTAGGAAACGGTATGCCTTTCTTTTTTTTTTCCCCCCTCCACTTAAAAAATTCCCAGGAAGGTTTTTTTTCCACTCCAACCGCCTTCCCATTATGTCTGCCAAGCTTGCCAGAACTCAGCAGGTAGCCCACATGGTATGCGTGTCTGTGTGAGAAAGCTCCCCCTGATGTGGACAAGATGTTGGTTGTAAAATGAAGCCAACATCTTGTCCACAAGTGTGCAGAAATACAGTATATCCACAAGTACCAAGACTGTAAAGAACAGTTAGCCAAATATAGCTTGCTAAACTGCCTCTGTTATCATAAATGTGATTCTGAGATCAAAACTTCTAAACCTAGGAAAGCAAATCAATAGCCAGACTTCTTGTTTTTATTTTTCCTTTTCCCTAAACAAAGAACATCATAACATTCATTTGTGTTAATGTTTTCTAAACTGGAGAGTCCTGAAGGAGGGGTTGGCAAGGATTTTATTGTATATTTCCTGCCATGGAGCAGCTCTGGTCATTTTCTGGTGTTTACATTTCAATTGTTTTTTTTACCTTCTGCTTGGAGTAATTTTGGAATGTCTATTCAGTAGTCAGTGCTCAGGTAGTGATTATTTCCTATTTTTGCATTCATGATTATTGTTCTGGAACTGGAGGTGTAGCTCAGTGGTAGAGCTCTTGCCTAACATGTATGAAACCCTGGATTCTACCCCCAGCACTTAACATTCTTGAAATGTAGATTTTTTTTTTAAGACAATAGACTAAATGTTATTTTTAATAAACCTTCAACTACTGATTTCAAAGCATTATTTAAGAAGTATTCAACCCTCTTTGGCCTGCTTTTAGTTGAAACATTTGAGGCTACCTATAAATCAAGTGCTCCAACTAAGAATTTCAGTAAGTACATTCTAAAAAAATTGAAATTTCAAAAGTGAAATGTTTGAAGGGAACTTTTAATGCATTTACTGGCCTTGCTATATTTATATATGCCTTGAATTATACTCAGTTCCTATGTATTGTTCTCCCCCATTGGACGGTAAATGCCTTGAGGTGAGAGACTCCCATTTGTGGCAGTCTCTCAGAATCTGTGATTCCCCAGAGCCAGCCCTAAGAAGGTCCTCAGTTATATCAACAGGACTGCACTGTTTCCATAGCTCCTGGAATGGAAGTGATAGCCAGGAACACACAGAGCAGAAGGGACAGGGATAACTTTACATCTAATACCTTGCTTCAGGCAGGGATGACTTTACATCTAGTACATTGCTTCGGAGCTGATATGAGGAGGTTTCACATTGAATATCTTCTTCAAACTAAGAGCACTCTTTCAAATTATACCGGAATCTTTTTTTAGACAGTGGCCACCACCCAGTCAAAATTTAGGTGTGATGTGAAATAAAGAAGGTGGAGTTTGAAGGATGGAGATTATGTTGGTTTTTTTAAAAGGTGATTAGCTTGTCTTCTGTATTCCTGCTTTTTTACCAACTTAACATGGAAGTGTGGCTTTGTCCTGGCCATTTACCATGGCTCAGACTTTCCTCTGTGCCTGGTAATCTACTTACTGGCCTTGTTCCCCACAGCACTGGGAGGAGCCCTTCATTACCTTATGACAACAATACCAGGACTCTTCAAAATTGCAAGTGACCTTGTTGAAGGTCATACAAGGTCACACAAGGATAGAAAGCAAACCCAATCAAAAATGCCATCTTTTACTTACAGTTTATACATGGTCTGGGTTCCAAAAGCTTATTAATGTACCAGTAAAAAAATATGGGGGAAAAAGCTGGGTGCGATGGTGCACGTCTGTAATTCTAGCAGCTCTGGTTCTGAGACTCACAAGTTCAAAGCCAGCCTCAGCAACTATGAGGTGCTAAGCAACTCAGTGAGACCCTATCTCTAAATAAAATACCAAAAAAGGATGGGGGGGCACTGGGGATGTGGTTTAGTGGCCAAATGTCCCTGAATTCAATCCCCAGTACCCCAAAAAAAGGAGAGAAAAGTTCACTTATAAATCGGTGGATTTGAAAACTATACTTTCCATAGAAAGTGTTATATATGGTGACTGGGGTCCAGATCAGCCCCATGGAAGGTCATCTAAATGCAATGTAGCTGGGATGCTGTACATGTGTACTAGACAAATGAAGATGACAGTCCCAAACAAGTGAGTGATGTGGACTTGAATGGCATAAAGTGGCATTTGTTTATTATGTTGAAGTTTACCACTGGGATAATAACATTTTAATTAGAAGGGATAGGGAGGTAAATGGAAATGTTTGTGGAGATTTTTTTTTAAAAAAAAGAAAAACTTTAGGAATATTAAGGAAATTAAGGAGACAAGGACAAGAAATCCTGAATAGTTCAGAATGGGAAGCAAGAGAAATAGTCATGGGTAACAAGGATATAAATCCAAACTTGGGAGAAGAAAGAGCCCAGAAAGACCCCAGGAAGTTATCTGAGCTGCAAAGAGTAAAACAATAAAGGGAAGAGTTGTTGAAGCATCACCTAGCAGTAAGTGAATAAAGGCATTTCTTCCTAAAAATCTTAAACGCCCCCACAACATTTTTTTTTTATTCTAATGTATTCTTGCACCAGAATGGGTGTGAGAGTTTTTGAGACTTCTGTGTTTAAAAAGAATAGTATTATAAACAGAGAAAAGATTACACCACCAAAAGATTGAATTATGTGGCACATTAGTTTCTTAAGCTGGTACTCACTTTTAAGTCTATCGTATGTGGCTCAAAGAATTTTGAAACAGGCCCAGGTTTGAATCTTAGATCCCTAGACATCTTGACGTCACTTAACCCTACCTTCCTTCTTTGGAAAATGGAAATAGTACCCATGGCCCAGAGTCCCTGATAGTGTCCATCATGAAAATGTTCTGAAAACACTTCTGGTCTGCCTGTAATGTATTTGGTGAGTCTTCCTCCCACCCAACACCCCACCCCACTTTTTTTTTTTTCCAGTACCAGGGATTGAATGGGGGTGGTGGGGGAGGTGCAGTACCATTGAGCCACATCCCCTATCCTTTCTTTTCCTTTTTCTGTTTTGTTTTTGTTTTTGACTTTTGAGACAAGTTCTTATCAAGTTGTCAGGCTCACCTGACACTTTCCATCTTCCTGCCTCAGCCTCCCATATGGCAGGGATTACAGGTGTGGCCATCATGCCCAGCTGTGACGCCTTTCTTACCAGACCTTATACATATATCAAATTTGCATATGCCAGATGCAACCCTTGGTCTTTATACAGAATAACAAGAACATCAGCAAAAGGATGCAACATTTTTTCTTACTGTGTGCAAGTGTGTAAATTCAAAGGTAGAAGAAAACAATCATTGTTTTTCAGTGTCCTACCCAAGCCTCACGCCCATAACTGGTTCTTAATCCATTTAGCTTATAGGTTTGCAGAAGAGCAAATGAGGCATCCTTGAATGTATTATTACCAAGCTCTTTTTCACATCTCGAAAGACTTCATTTTTGATCTTTGGTTTTAATAGTTCTAGCTACATAGTTATTTAAAGAAAAGATGAGTTTACAGTAAGTGGATACACATTAAAATGATTTGGGATAAAACCATGTGTAATGAAATCTTCATTTAAAGTCTCCTTAAAAGTCTCCAAGCTGATTGAGAGTATAGCTGTGCCCTCTCTTTTCTGTGCCTGGGCTGTAGTTGATGGTGTCTGTGATTTTTACACAGCAGTAGTTTTCATAAAGCAGTATGTTACGATGTGGAAACACCTACCCAACACAAGTGTTTTTCCTAACTGTGCTGGCTTCACAGCCAAGATCATGCTACTTCAAGCAGTATTTTAATTATATGGGGGACTGATCTGACCTGTGCATCTTTTTGCCCAATACTGGATTTGGAACAACTAGGGAAAATGACGTGGGTAACCAACTGCCTCAGTGCCCTCCAACTGCAAATGGCCTTTCCAAACTGTGGGTTTCTCTTTCTTTTCTCACTCTCCATACACATAAAATTCTCCTGTCTTTGCCCCACTTTCCTTTTGCCTATTGTTCCCCTCAAACCTCCTTTTCTCAGAAAATATCATAACAGCCCTTGCTAATTAGTACATCAAATGAGTTTTGCTCAGAACTTGACGTGATGGGTCAGGGAGAGTTCTTCCCAAGCACTTCCCAGAAGTCTCCTAGCATCACCATCTTGTGCAAACACACACACGCTGCACACAAGTATCCCAGCTCTCCACATCCAAAGTTTATTCTTGTAATGTGGTATTATGTGTTTTTCTTTTTTTCAATACAGACTTTTAAGGAATGGCTTTACAATTGCCAGTTTGGTTCCTCTACACAAAACACTGGCAAACTGACTTGTGAGCCAAATCTAACCCTCTGCCTGTTTTCATAAATAAAGTTTTATTGGAACATAACATACCCATTTATTTACAAATTATCTATGCTGTTTTCAGACTGCTATGGCATAGTAACATCATTGCAACAGACTCTTTGTCCCATAGTGTCTAAAATATTTGCTGTCCGATCCTTTGCAGGGAAAGTTTGCCAATACATTTGCTATACCTAAGCTCATTAGAGTTGACCTTCCAGATGTAGTTCCATGCTGGAGAAAATCTCCTTTGCCACAAACCTACGGAAGGGACTTAGACAAGTCATTTAATCCCCTTAGATCTGGTTTCACATTCTGTAAAGATGTAATTGTTAACACCTGCTTTGTTTTTCTGAGAACACAGTGATTGAAAAACTTCAATTACTGTTCATATACTATTTGGGCATTGAGATTCTGCTATTGGATATAAGGCCACTGCCTTGGTTAAAACTGATCATATTTAGCATATTTTTTCAATATTTCTCCTTTTTAAATTTGCTGTCATATAATAGAAGTAGTTGGAATATCTGTGATGCAGTTTTATGAAATGACATCTTAAAAGAACAAATACAGAACATATATGAACATTTTCTTGGTGGTAGAGATTATCTACAATTTTAAGTTCTTATGAAAGGATCTGAAAATGAGTATTTAAACCACTTCTTTTTTCATGAAAAGCATTTCATCTTCCCCTTTTGTATAAATGTTTTAAATCCCATAGGATTATCATTAAGTGAACATATTTTTGTTGTACTGACATTTCTGTATCACTACAAATGTGGCTTTTTACATTAACATTAGTGTGACCACTTGCAATATGTTTTTCTTGGGAGAAAAGGAGGAGGAGGATAGAGTATTCCAGAGATACACCTAGGAGGATGATGGTCAAGTTTATAATGCCCTTTTTTTCCATCTTATTCTTCATAACCATTTACTTTTATATAAGATACATTTTATTATTGTAATAACTTTGTTCTGATCAAAAAGTAATATTACTATAGAAAATAAATAATATACAAAAAACAGCACAGAGAAGGGGGGGAAAAACCTCCTATAATCTCAACACCCAGTGATAACCACTGTTGAATATTTTTTGAATATCCTTCCAGGCTTGTGCATGCTCCCTCTGTCCCCGTGTTTGTGTCTGTCTGTCTGTATCACTCTCACACACATGCACAAATTCTTTCCCATATTAAAAATTACTAGTATATGTTCTTAGGAATAATAACAGTGCTACCATTTATTGAGTATTAGGTTTAACTCTGCACTTCACTAACAGCTTTATACGCATGATTTCATTTGATACTTACAGTGTCCTGCATATGCAGATGTAATAAACCTCGTTTTACCCAAGAGAAGCTGAAACCCAACAAGTCAGATTCTTGCCCAAGGTCATACAGCCGGTGCCTAAACTCACACTGCCCTCTCCTTTCTACCAACTTTTCTCAGTCAATAAGCTAAAGTGTTTGAAACCAGACAACTAAGGAACTTCTTTGTGGCTGGTGCAACTGTTTAGTGAAACTGGTTTATCCGCAGTGTGCCCTGCAGTGAATGTTTTCACTGAGGATTCCTCACTTCTTTCTAGGGGCCTGGATCTCTTCCACAGGGCTGCCAAACACATTCCATGGCCTGTTGGCCACCAGAGCTTTCAGGGTGGCTGCAATTTTTGCTCCCTCCCCCTGCTGGCCACACCATGTGCTGGCCATGCCACAGGCCGCTGGGCAAGGCCTGGCTGCCCACTGAAGCCATCCGACCCTAAATCACAGGGAAATAGTTTAACCACTAAATAAATCACAAACCCAAACGTAGCAGCTCCTCTGAAAGAGTTGGCTCCTGGAGGGCTGCTTTATTTATAAGTTTTGAAGAGGAGTCCAAAGGGATAGGTTGCTTGGAATACTTTGAGTTGCAAGGAAATCGAGTTGTTAGTTTAAATCGAATCTTAAACACAGCCCTTGCTCTGCTTAGATTAGCACCTTCAGGTGACGATCATCCCCACACCTCCTGTTGCCAACTGCCATGCATGGGCTCCCTGACTGCTCAGAGATGATTGGGAAAATCACAATTTGCTACTATCTTAAGTACTACGCAATTGCTACTTAAGATAGTAGCAAAAAGCAGAGGAAAGGACTGGTATCCTTCAGAGCATACCAGGTTAGAATTGAACAAAAGCAGGCTTTTAACAATTCTGTTTTCTTCTGGGTTTGGAAAGTAAATCTGAGATGGGCTACGACGTTCTTGAATGAGAGTCATAAAGTGCTTTGCCTGCAACTGGCTTTCCGTAGGGAAACCTAATAAAAATTTGTTAATGCAACGCGATTCAAAATTACTATGAAAGTTAAGAATAATAAAGCTGCACCTAAATAAAGTGCCATTAAATGTGTTTATATCTGCATTAGCCTTAAGCTGCACTGGCAATGAAAAGTTTTTACTTCTCATTGTTCAACAGTTTCAAATGTACCAGAAAATGCTGGCCAAAGACTATTGCCTAACTGAAACCAGATAGGTCCAGACTTCCAAAAGCTATGAGAAGGAAATAAATCCCTCTGTTCAAAATAATCTGAACACTTTAAGTATAGCAATCATGCACCATTTGGTGCGATTTAGTACAAGCCTGTGTTGCTTTTCAGTAAATATAATTAAATAAACACAAATGAACTATTCAAATAATACATGAGCGTGTTGATGCAAAGTTATATGACCTCAAGTTGCATATGGGCCTCGTAGATTCAATTATTATTTCATTTTATCAAGAACATGTAACATGAGAAGTTTTCACTGGAAGGTCCCTGAAAATTGATTCAAGGGAAGAAAATCTGGCTTCCAAAATTGGATGTGACCTTCTCATAGAATACTAATTAGCCTTTGGAGTGATTTATGGGGTGCCGAGAACCCCTTACCCAAATAGTGTTCCCAGGCCCACCAAATTGTTCATTTTTGTAACTTTGTGCTTTTTTTAAAATGCAAATGTTTTGAGAATGTTATTCAAATGAGAAATAAGCAATAAGCATTGACGGTTCCATGAGGTCCACAGAGGGCTTGTAGTTTACTGGAAAAAGAAAAAGACGTTTCAATTTCACTATTTGTGGAAGGTAACGTGATGTTGTAATGAAAGCAATATTGTACATTTGCTAAGTACTATATTCTAGACACTATTTTGAGTACTTTATTATATCCTTTCATGCTTTCAACAATCCTATAAGGAATATTTTCTTTTTATCATTTCACAGATGAAGATACAAAGGCACAGATATGTTAAGAGATCCAGCTGGGGTTCAAGGGTCAGCAGAATGGTTCTGGAGTGCATCCTCTTAAACACATCTCCAAAGGACTCTCCCCAAAGCGAGAGTTTCCTTGTTCATTTTTGCAGTAAATACTGTCAATAGAAGTTAGGGGAGAAATTGGGCTAAGAAAGTCTGTAGGTGATTCTCAACTGAGCAGGAGGGAGATGCAGCCACTGCCCTGGGGATATTGGGAAATTCTGGAGTGCCACAACCTGGCTGGCTGGGCAAACTAACGGGGGGGGGGGGGGGGGGGATGAGAAACTTGTGAAGGCTGATGTAGCAGGAGTAGGAGCCATTTATTGTAGGACCACAGAGGTATTTATACATTCCACACAGCTTATCTTAATTAACATAAACTAGATACAGCAGTCAACCAATAAGGAATCTCCACACTTAATGGCATTAACATAAACTAGATACAGCAGTCAACCAATAAGGAATCTCCACACTTAATGGCTCGCTGGAGTTACTTCACAAACCACTCCCTCTGGCAAAATGCCAGGCGCCATCCAGACTTGTTTACAGACTCTAACACTGGAGAGGGAGAGGGAGCATCCTTGGCCTTGGGGTGTGGGGCAATCAGATTCCTACTTCTGCCTTCCTCTCTTCTAGGAGACATTATCTGAATCTATTGACAGATAAACTTGCCCAAGTCTTTGACCTTAGCAACACCGTGAAGATGAAAGGAGGAATGTATCTTCTCCCTGGGGAGACATCCTGTCCCTTGAGAGCCCATGACCATGTGGCCTAGTCCCCCAAATAGCAGGTCGGTACATACCCCCTCCTAGAAATCCTATGTGGTTGTTGCTTCCTGCCAGTAAGCCTGGAGCATCTCCAGGCCCCAGCATCAGGCTGAAAGCATTTGTGAACTCCTTGTCCCTAATTGCCACCTCTTAGCCACATGTTGCCTTAGTCCTCGGTATCTTTATCTATAAAAATGGATCTTAAAATACTTTTCCTATCTGCACCTTTGGCCTTACCGTGAGCATCATGAGATTGTCATCTGTATCAATTAATAGTTGTAGAAGTGTGACATGTGCAAGATAATGATTAAGAGATGACCTCAAAGTAGTGAGGCTATGTGCTGTCATGGTGACATCTCTCAATATTCCAATTAATAGGACCTACATGTACTTAGTTTGTATATCAAGATGCCAGATTATATGCTATCCAAGAACCCGATGGTTGGTCAGCCTAATAAAGGTTAGTCTCCCTTTCTGGATGCCAAGGGAATGGAGCAAGCCAGGACCTGAGTGGGTTCTTTCACCATCTTTCTGGCACAGTGTTGCCACTGAAAGTGCATCCTGCCAGTTCTGAGGGTTGGCGGCTGTTAGGGTGAATTGCAGATCTGTTTGTGGTCCACACCACGGGAGAGCCATGTGGGACTCTGATCACAGCTTTGTTTCATAATCATACTCTTGTCCATCTTCCCCAAAACCCATGTCCAGCATCCAGGAAGCTGGGCACAAAAGACCTTCTCATAAATCACATATTGTACCCAAACCAGCCTTCCTCTCCACCTGAGCCTGAGCCATCTGCCAGACTCTTCTAGTGATGTCACTCCTCTATTGGAACTCTGTTATCACACATGTGGAATGGTCCATGTCCTCCCCAGGATTCAGCTTCACATACCATGGGAACTGTGCAGGCTGGCCCTGATGATGTTTCCAAGGCTTTAGCACACCCTTCCTTGAAACAAGGAGGCATTGCTCAAGGTTTCTGCACAGAAAAAAAGGTGTCTCCAGTGACCTCAGAGGGGTTTCTGGATTTAGACGTTACCATGACTTGTAATGTTGGGCATTTTACTTACTGTCTGCCAGTGACACATAATGCACACACCAGATTACATACATCCAATGAATGTTGTCCTTTGCAAGTGTCACAGTGGGAGACATCTGCTAAGGGTATCTCAATGATTCTACCATCACTCAAACATGGTTTCAGGTACTCTTTTGAAATGGCCTACTAAGGCAATTTCCATTCCACATGAAAGACTAAGACTAAGGCTCAGCTAGCTTCACCATGTTTTTCAGTGAGTTTTGCAGTGTGTTTTCTATTCTAAAGAGTTCTTGGGCTTGAATACAAATGGCCCTTGGCTCCTGAGTGATGAAAAGTTACCACCCTGAGTAATATTTCCAAAGAATTGCAAGCATTTTCCAAAGCTCTTTCTCAAGAAAGAGACTAAAATGTTTTTGAGTAGTAAATAGGCGTTGTAATAGAATTAGCACAACCAGCCACCTAAGATGGCAGCATTAAACAAGACAGCCCTGTGTTTCTGTATGTCCTGGCATTTGTCTTTAAGGGCATTTGATCATTTTATGGTTAGACATCCCTTGTTGAGGAAGTTCTGTGTTCATAATGAATGTTCTCATTTGTGTTTTAGGCCATCTAGGTTTGTGCCCACTTAGGAACTCCTTGTTGTCTTAGCAAACAAATTAAAGCAATTTGTGCAGATATGCCCAGCAAATGCACCCAGTACTTTTTTGGATTCCTGAAAATTAGAAGAAACTTCCAGTGGTGTTCATTTTTCTAGGTATCTTTATATGACAGCAGATTGAAATAATACTGTCTGCCTTCTTGCCTCCTTCAAATTACCATTTAAAAAACCACCTCCCTTCCTGGCTTTCTCAAAGGAAGTAGACTTACAAAGATGAATGCATACCTCACAGATGCTAATTCATTTTTTTCTCATTCTCTTAGTTTTTCTGAGGGATTTTGCAAAAGTCTTGATGCTCTTACTATAGTGGGGGAAACATCTGAAATGTTGAGTATATAAATATCTAACTGTCTGATCATTTCTGAAATGAGCTGTGGACAAAGAGTCAGAGTGCACTTGGGGACTATTCAGCTCTGATTTCCCCTAAAGAGAAGGGGAGAGTTATCCCCAACAGTTCCACCTCTGACCCCACCCAGAACAAGATGTAGGCGGTATTTCTTGCACTCATTAATTAGGCCTGTTCATAATCTGTGGGTGAATTTTAAAAAACACCTCCTACCCAAACCAATTGGTTTCTTTCTGTTTCTTCCATTAACACTGGACATGTCCATCCCTGCCAGATGGGTTGCATTTCACATCTTCATTGGTCTCTTGGTACTCAAAACTGGTCTAGGCTTTTCTCAAGTTCCAGTGTAGCTACTAAATCATTTCACTGTGGTGTTAATTTCTTTCCCTGTGCTGAGGATATGCAAATATGCTTGGCTTAATCCTCATCACCTGTCCCTTCCTAGAGGGCCCAGGCTAAATGTTGGTGGCGCCAGGCCCGGTGGGTCCGCTCCCATGCGTTGGCAGCCCCACATCTGCTGTGAAGTGTGCAGCTCCGTCCAGGCGGCCACAGCCTCCCAGTGGGAGATAAGCCCCGCGAGGAGGCAGAGTCTGGCAGGCAGATTCCAGGCCTGATGGAGTCATGTCTGACATTCAGCTCTGGAAGGTTGGGATGGGTTGTATGGAGACAATTGCCCGGAGCCAACAGCTGCCCTATTTTAACTTGGGCTGTTGACAGTTCATGCTGAGAGCACTTGTTTTGGAATTCAACAAATCTGGGAGCTCAACATTTTAATTTCGGGTTTTCATTTGGAAGAGTCAAATTACTGGAACCAGAACTTTCGCTGGCATTACCTTAAGGACATACCGGTCCTATCAATATACCCCTGAGTAGAGAAGACTAGAAAAACCTCCAATGCCAAGGGGCCATCCTTGAGGAAAAGCAGCAGTCAGATAGAACATGGTCAGTGAGGTTGTTGCCAGAGTCCCCAGAGAACCTCTCAGAACCATCTGGAGATGGCTGCAAACAACTGCAGGCGGACCACTGCCTCCTCTTTAATCCTTTCAGGTCTTTAAAGAGATCCTGTGAAATGATTCCATTGCCACCGAAGGAAATTTAAACATATACAATATCAGATTCTCTTTCATCATCATATCACTTCCCATTTATTCTAGGCAAGTGTTGGCCATATGTTTTACTGCCAGGGTGAGGAACTTTGAGGAGACTGCCCCCTCACCTTCGTGAATTGTTAGAAGAGTCTGTCTCTGAGTGCTCCAGAAGGATCATGAGTTACCTGGCACAGATTAACCTCAATAAAAGGAAATGCTTCCTCTCTTAAATGCATACTTTCAACTATCATGAAAAAAAAAATCACTACTATCAAGTTAGTACTTCCACTGAATTGAAAATATTCATGAAAATTTTCTATTAGAACTTATTGGCTTCCGGGCATGGTAGCACACGCTTATAATCCCAGCGGCTCAAGAGGCTGAGGCAGGAGGATCTTGAGTTTTAAGCCAGTCTAAGCAAAAGAGAGGTGCTAAGCAACTCGGTGAGACCCTGTCTCTAAATGAAATACAAAAAGGGCTGGGGATGCGGCTTAGTGGGGAGTGCCCCTGAGTTCAATCCCTGGTTACTGGGGCGGGGGGAAATGTTGTTTTGTGGACTTTAAGAATATTCTCTAACCAATCTCAAATGTGGTTTGAAGAGCACTTAAGTGAAAATGAGACCTTATTTTATTGTTTGTCTTCCACATACTTCCTCATTTTTATCTTTACACATAGATTTCTTTCAGTGATGATTTATATCCCCTTCATCCAGAAAGTTTAAAACAATGTCAAATGCCCTGTAAACTAAGTTCCCTAAAACACTGAGAGAGTCCCTGCATTTTGCTGGCTTACACTTCCTCAGAGTAAAAAGTTAAAGAAATCATGGAGTGTTGTCCACATAGTGAACTCTTTGTCCTTTCTTCCCCACGTCCACACCTCTGGAGCCCACCTGTGGTAGGAGTAGAATTTTTAAGTTAACCTGCATAGCCCCATATTCTTCATGGATAATCTTAAGGATCAGGATGATGGTCCTCAATCCTCGTGGCATGCTGCCATGCCTCAGAGCGCCCAGGGGCCTAAAGAAAATTCTGCTATGAAGTTGACTTGCCCTGAACAACTGAACACAGGTGCTATTTCCTAGGGTGTCGCACGGAGATCTGATTTGTGCACTTTGGACAATCACGATTTCCCTCTACTTGGTGCCTCTATGTGAAAAAGTCTTGTTGGTAAGCGACTACCCAACTTCTGGCCTGCAGAGGGCTCTCTAATACCATATTTTACTAGACAACATTTGTAAAAGAGCAAAAAACTGGGAACTTGCTAGAAGGGGGCAGGGGAAGCCCAGAGGCTTTATAAGGCTTCCAGCAGTCAGTCTGCTCCCAGTCTGGTAAACAGACTAGGAATTGTGGGCAAAACCCTTTTCCTTGAATTTTGCACCAAGCATGAGATCAGATGACTCTGTCCGGACTCATTACATTCATAGCCTCGAGCTAGTTCACGAAGCAGCAGGAGTCCACCAAAAAGGCATTTAATTATTGAAACTGAAACTGGTACTTGTAACCACCGATTAGTAGTAGTCAGATTTTTTTCTGTATTTCAAGTAATTTATAAAGAGCTTACACACGTAAATAGAGAGCTTTAAATGCTGATATTCCATAAAAAGTAAATAAAATATATTTTTGTGCATTAAGACTTAATTAAGTGGCATGATTTCATGTCACAAATTTAAAACAGGGCAGGTGAGACTTGCCAACATTACTACAGCTGTGTTTTACATTAGGAAATTAATTAAAATGGTCGTTTATGCTTTTTTCCACTTACAGGTATTTAGACCTTTTTGTATTACACCATATATTTTCCCTTCAATTATTATATTATGGTAATTTATCTTAGCAGGCAATATCTTGGTCTGTTGTAGGTAGAAGAGCAAGGGGGGGAGTGTCAAATGAAAGAACTGTCCTGTGCTCCTGAGGCAGACCAGGCAGGACTAAAGGAACCCCAGCTGGCTGGGAAAGAGGGGGTGTCTTCACATTTATGCATATACCCCATCCTTTTTTTTTTTTTCTTTCCTGAATTAGCAGAATTTCAATTTCTGTGTCACAAGTACAATTATTTTTTGTTCCCCCCCCCGCCCCCCCCCCCCCCCCCCGTGTCAGGAAGGAAAGCAGAAAAATATTTGACACCATGTGACACATCATCACTTAGAACTGGCTGTTGTATGAGACCTTATTTTTGAAGCCAACCTGCTTATATAGTTCAGTTATGGAATGTGCTAACCCTAAAGCCAATTAAAATGTGCCTCAGTGAGTTGTTGATCTGCAGTTTGAAATGCAGATAGTATCTTGATCTGAGATATCAAAACCAAATAGTGACTTCCTTGTAATAGCAAGAACAAATCAATCACTCTGTACTTATTTACTGCAGTTATTTATGTTACCGATTATAATAAAATTATGACTTGATGAAGTTTTAACGATGTAAGTAATTTTGCTCCCCAAGAGGCCTCAGTTGCCAAATGATGCTGAAGTTTAAAAAAAAAAGCTAAGGTCTCCATGTACTAAAATATAATTTGTCACATCTTTACTGCTGGATATAATCTCCAGCCATGGGCATCAGTCTCCAGTGGACTCTAGGGGCTTTGCTTGTTTCCTCCAGCACCAAAGGTACATGTACACCTGTGAGATATATACACCAAAGGCATGTGCACCTGTGAGATGTCCCATTGCTCCGATATTTCAGGATGACAGTTAAGGAGGATTCTGAGGTGAGAACAGTTGTACCATGTGCACACAGGAGCTCTACAATCATTTGTTAACCACCTACTGGAATTAAGGAGTGAATTTCCTTCTACATACCTTGTCAATAGCATTTTGAGAGTTAGTCTATTCCTACCTGATACTCCTTGAAATGATTAGCTAACTGACTATGGTGCAGGCAAAATTGGACGGCTGGTAGCCCTCAGTTTCCCTTAGCTCTTTGGAGCATGTCTTTTTTTTTTTGGAGGGGGGGAGGGGTGGGTACTGGGGATTGAACCCAGGGATGCTTAACCTCTGAGCCACATCCCCAGCCCATTTTTGTATTTTATTTAGAGACATAGTCTCACTGAGTGGCTGAGGCTGGCTGCAAACTCAAAATCCATCTGCCTCAGCCTTCCCAGCCACTGGGATTATAGGCCTGCGCCATTGTGCCCGGCTGGAGCACTTCATAGTCAACTAGCACACCTTGAGCTCACCCTTTGCATTGGTAAACCTAAGTCACCCTCTTCTCTAGGACTTCGCGCAGGCCTACTGTGTGCTTTCACAGCACACTGAGTATTATACTGTTAAAAAGCTGTCCTTTCATGCTGTGCCTTGTCATCAAAGAAGGTGTCCTCAGGCTTGTTCTGTTCTCTCTATAATAGTTACATTTTTGACAACAAAATATGATACCGTGCTGTGTGGCATTAATGGTCTTGCATTTTCCATTTACTTTTCAAAAGATAAATGGTAGGCTTTTTTTTTTTTTTTTTTATATGTACCATCTTCATTTCTCATTGTGTTTATCTCCCCCAATTTTCCCACTTTCATTTCTCTTTGTACCTTGAGGCCAGGTCCAAAATATGTCCCTCTCTTGAATGCTCAGAAGTTGCAGCTCTATAAAATAAATCTTACCACCGGTCGTGATGAGAAAGCCCACCCATCTGTGTTGAGCATTTAAATTGCCCATTGCTAGGACTGTCCCAGTGTCCTCCATCCCTTACAAGCAGGTGACCTTCAATCAACGCGTTTCTTTCGAGAATCATAATACCTTGTGTGCTTGAGGAAAAAAATCTAAAACCAGAGGACTGAGCCAGATAACTTCTCAAAGTTCCGTGTCACATTACTGATATTAATAAAACTTGGAACAGGTGCAAGCATTCCGATTCAACAGTGTCACCCCCACACTTAGCAGTGTAATGTAAACTCACCAAATTTCATTTTAAATCCCATAGCTGATATGTCCCCCTATGTTATCACCACTGTTTTCCTTTCTACCCAATTAGTTCATTTTAGAAAGATATAGTGGCCAGGCTATCTATACTCGTTCAGAAAAATGGAAATTTGCATCGATAGTAAAAATCAGCACAACCCCATGTGACTGTTCGCAAGTCAGCTCTCAAATTTCTGCTACAGCTCTGTGCAGACAATATGTGTTCAATTCCTGCCTGGTTGTGTGCAAATAATAAAAGAAAAATTTCAAATGCTACAAAATACTGCATCCATTCTTCAGTTGGATGCTATCTGTAAGCGGCTAATTTCCCCACTTTGCTGAAGACAGTGTAAAGATGCCTGCGATGGGATCTCTGTTCTCCAGAAGTCTCTGAGCTAATCAGTAAAGTGATGTTTAATATATGTGGGCACTTATGAAATGGCCAAGTGCTGAATCTTGTGAATCCTGTGATGTTCTTATAGTTGGAATTGGTGATCACTCAGATCAATGTTGGCTGGAGAGATGATGAAGAGATAATGAGGCAGAGGTAGAAGGATCATTAGGATTTTTTTTTTTAAAGAGTGGCATTTGAGCTAAAAGCAAAATAATAGCAATTACAATGCAACATAAAAATTGTATATTCTTTATATTAGGACAGATTTGATTGTATCGCAGTAATAAAAATAATTGCAAACTCTCAGTGACTTAACAAGAATTTGTTTCACTTGATTTTCGTGTCCACAGTGACTCATTAGAGATACTATCTTTATATAGTCACTTCAGAATCTTGTGTGATAAAGGCTGCTACATCTTCACCCATGTTCTATAGTCACTTTATCAGGAAGAAGCGCCACTGAACCACCACAGCCTTGGCCATTTCATTAATCAAATCAAGAAATGCCTCAAGGGGAATGAAGAATGTAGCCCTATTATGTAACTCAAAAATGGAGAACTGGAAATACTTGGGACATAACCATCAGTAATCATCACATCTTCATGTAATCATTTAAAATAATAAAATTCTTGGCCCACCAAATAAATTTTCTTTTATTCTGGATGATCATAGCTTGAAAATTTTTAGTATACCCTCCGGGGATGTTAGAACACTTTTCTTGGCTTTAGCTTCTATCTAGAAAACTGGGATTATATGTTGCTAGTCGTCTTTAAGCTCCCCATGTGGAAGCACCCCTGAGCACTGTCTCAACAGACATCGGATGTCTATAAAGAGCATGTGTAAGGGTCCCATTGCTAGTTTCCACCCAGAGGCCTTCCTCCTCTTCTCACTTACTGGAAGGCCTGTGAGTGCATTCAGGTGGTAAATTCTGATTAGTCTAAGCTCAGTGATTCTCAAACCAAAAACATCAATGTCACCTGGAAACTTGTAAGAAATGCATGTTCTCAGGTGCGACACCAGAGCTGTGGTTTGGAACTCTGCCCTAAGCTAATGGGGGCAGTTCATGATGTAAATGTAATATTATGATGTAGCGCTAAGCCAATGGACATGAAATATGCCAGGGTGGAGGGTGAGGTGAGGCATTCTAGAAAAGGTCCTCATTGTCTTAAAGACTATGCCTTCCTGGTGAGATAACTGGAGATGGCTGCAGCCTTCTTGCAACCAGGAAATGAGCACCAACAGGCTGAAGATAATAAAAAGAAGGAACCTGAGTCCTGGGTTCTACTGAATTCACTGAACCATCCTTTATCCGACAATTTTATAGGTAATAAATTCTGTATTGAGATTATTTGCAGCAAAAAAAAAAAAAAAAAAACTATGGCCCAAAGGTTCCACTCTTCTCCCTGATTTCCCCCAATTCTCGGGGGAGACATTGTCCTCTTTGGGGAACCTGGGACACAAAGTCACTGCTCTTGATAGCTTATTTTTCTCCAAGACCCCCTTTGTCTATACAAGTTGCCCCTTTTGTTAGCTCATTGATTCTCCAGCTCTATACAATCGATATATTAAAATCCTTCCTTGAAAGTTTTGCTCTTTTGTATTAACAGCTCTGTGTTAAGGAGAGTTCCGGATTCACAAAAGAATATTTGATAAACTCGAGTCTGCTGTCCAGACCCACTGTGTCCAGCCTCAGAGCTGAGTCTCTGTTCATAGCCCTACACGTCCAGCTCCTGCTTCAGATTTAGGAACATGGAAACTAAGTTTTGATCCTCATTCTACTGTCAACAACGAACCCTAAAACAGTGGCACAGATATTAGCTCATAAGTGGGCCCCTTTGCTTAGAGAGGTACATGTTTTGAAGGGCAGATGAACCTTAAGTACTAGTTATGACCAATGAAAACCTGTTGTAAGGATCTTATTTAAAAAAAAAAAAAAAAACTTATTTTTTTCATTTGTTTTATGTGGTGCTGAGGATTGAACCCAGTGCGTCACACATGCTAGGCAAGCACTCTGCCACTGAGCTACAACCACAGCCCCTTTTTAATTTGTATTAACACGTATTAATCATACAGATTACTGGGTTTCACTATGCCATTTCCCAACATGTAATATTGAATATTGTTCATGTCCATCAGCCCTTCTCCCCTCTCTTGTCCTCCATCTCTCTCCACCCCTCTCTTCCCACCCCCAGTCTCCCCTTTGTAGGCCCTAAAAGTCCTCTTTGACTTTCAGGGGGCTTTTCCCACATATGAGGGGGAAAAAAATGCAATGCTTGTCTTTCTGTGTCTAATTTATTCATTTAGTGTGATAGCCTCCAATTTCATCCATTTTTCTGCAAATGACAGCATTTCATATTTCTTTATGGGTGAATAATAGTCCATTGTATAAATAAACATGTTTTATCAGTTCATCTGTTGATGGACGCCTAGACTAATTCCATATCTTGGCTATTGTGGAGAAGGTCACAATAAACCTAAGTATGCAGGTGTCTCTTGATAGTCTGACTTCATTTCCTTCATATACATATATATATATCCAGGAGTGGTGTAGCTGAATCATATGGTAGTTCTATTTTTAGGTCTTTGAGGAACCTCCATACTGTTTTCCATAGTGGCCACATTCCCACCAATAGTGGATAAGGGTTCCTTTTTTTTCATCCTCACCAGCGTGTTTTTTTCCATTTGTTTGTTTTGTTTGTTTGTTAAAAATAATAGCTATTGTAACTGGGATGAGATGGAATCTCAATGTAGTTTTGATTTGCATTTCCCTGACAGCTAAAAATGTTGACCATGTTTTCTGTATTTATTGGCTATTTGTACTTTGCCCAGTTTTTAATTAAATGACTTTTTAAAATTCTTTACATACTCTTTAGATATTAAAGCTCTTTGAATAACTGGGACTTTCTCCAATTCTGGAGGTCTTCTCTTCACTCTGTTGATTGTTTCCTTAGATCATGAGGAGGGGTGGGCGACAGGAGATTGAGAAAAACAGACATTTTTAAGTAAAGCTGGAGCCAGGTGGGACACTGTCTCTGATGGAGGAACAATGACCCAGAACTAGCTCTGCATGTTTATTACACAGCGTCTCATGATCAAGAAATTAAACAAGAAGCTCTGCAAATTGTTCAAGGCTGGGCTGGGGTTGTGGCTCAGCAGTAGAGCGCTTGCCTAGCATGTGTGAGGCACTGGGTTCGATTCTCAGCACCACATAAAAATAAAAAATAAAGGTCCATCAACAACTAAAAAATATATACGTTATCAAGAGGCCTCTTTGTGCATTGAAAAGTGTTAGTGTTAGGAACATGTTGCGGCTCTCCTGCTATATGTACCCAGAAAGCCTGTTACACCGGAACATCTGATGACTGTTGGCATCAGAGCTGAGTGTCAAGGCTGTTCACATCCTCATCTTTTGGCAAGGAATGTTTCCCAGGCTGGGCTGTTGCCAACACCACAGGGTCAGCCAATGACTGTGGCTCTTTTGCTCTCCACACTTACCTGGGCAGAGACTTTTTAAAAAAATTTTAATTTGTTATATATAACAGCAGAACGCCTTACAATTCATATTGCACATATAGAGCACAATTTTTCATATCTCTGGTTGTATACAGTCACACCATTTGTGTCTTCATACACGTACTTAGATGTCCATCTCATTCCAGCGTCTTTTCTACCCCATGCCCCCTCCATCCCCAACCCCCCGGTGCCCTATCGAGAATTCTTGTAATCCCATTTCTCAGTACTTGTTTTCGTTTCCTGAGCTATTGGAGTCCTACCCAGGAAATTGTTGCCTGTGCCAATATCTTGAAGTGTTTTCCCATGTTTTCTTTTTGTAGTTTTGCAGTTTCACATCTCACATTAAAATCTTTGATCCATTTTGAGGTTCTTGAGCAGGGTAGCAGATGGGGTCAAGTTTCAGTCTTCTATCTGTGGCTACTCAGTTTCACCCAGCTGTCATTTATGCAATGTGTGTTTTTGGCACCTTTGTCAAGAATATTTGGCTGAAGGTGTGTGGACGTGTTTCTGGGTCTTCTATTTTGTTCCATTGGTATACATGTCTATTTTTATGCTGATATTACTATGTTTTTATTGTTACTGTGAGTCCCTGGTATGTTTTGAAGCATCAGGGTAACTCTATTTGGGATCTTTTGTGAATTCATATGAATTTTGGGATTTTTTTTTTCTAGTTCTGTGAAAAATGTGCTAGATTTTTTTTTTTTAATTTTGTAGTTATAGATGGACAGAATGTCTCTATTTTATTTGTTCATTTTTATGTAGTGCTAAGGATTGAACCCAGTGCCTCACAAGCCCTCTGCCACTAAGTTACAGCCCAGCCCCTGTGCTTGGTATTTTGACAGGGAATCTGTAGATTATGTTGTGTAGTAAGGTCATTTTAACAATATTGATTCTCCTAATCCATAAACATAGGACATCTTTCTATCTTAAGGTTTCTTCCTTAATTTCTTTCTTCAGAATTTTGTAATTTTCAGTGTAAAAGTCTTTCACATCCTTAGGTTTATTTCTAGGTCTTTATTTATTTTTGTGTCTATTGTGAATGAGATTACTTTCCTTGATTCATTACTCAGTGGCTTGATTATTAGTATATAGAAAAGTCACTGGGTTTTGTATGTTGATTTTGTATCCTGCTACTGTATTAGATTTATTGGTTCTGAAGGTCTTTTGGAAGAGTCTATAGGATTTTCTAGGTATAAAAGCATACCATGAACAAATAGGAATAATTTGACTTTTCCTTTCCTATCTGTATACCTTTCACTTCTTTATCTTGCCTCATTGATATTGATACATTTCTAGTACTATATTGGACAAAAGTGGTTAAAGTAGACACCCTGGGCTTGTTCCTGATCTTAGAGAAAATTCTATCAAATTTTCTTCATTTAGCCTGATGTAGGCTATGGGTTTGTCTCGCATGGCTTTTTTAATTTTGAGATATGATCCTTCTAAACCTAATTCAGGTTTTTTGTCATGAAGGACGGTTGGATTTTGTCAAAGGCCTTTTTTGTGTCTATTGAGATGATCATGTGATTTTTTAGCCTCAGTTCTGTTTTTATGCTGTTACATTTATTGATTTGTATATATTGAAAAATCTTTGCATTCCTGGAATGAAACAAATTTGATCATGGAATATGGCATTTTCAGTCTGTTAAGTCTGATTTGCAAGTATTTTACTGAGAATTTTTGGGTCTGTGTCCATGAGGGATATTGGTCTGAGGTTCTCTTGTTGTCTCCTTATCAAATTTTGCTGGCAGGGTAAAACTGGCTTCATAGAATGATTTGGAAAGTGTTCTTTTCCTTCCTATTTTGTGCACTAGTTTGAGGAGCATTGGTGTTAATTCGTCTTTCAAAGTCTGGTAAAATTCAGCAGTGAATTCATCTAGTCTTGGGTTTACTTTGTTGGGAGATTTTTTTTTATTACTGCTTCAATTTCTTGTTATTAATTTATTTAAGTTTTTTCTCCTTAGTTCAATTTTGATAAATATACATATCCAAAAATTTGACCGTTTCTTCTAGATTTTTCCAGTTTATTGGCTTATAAATTTTTGAAGTATCCCTAATGACCCTTTGAATTTCTGTGTATTTATTGTAATATCTCCTTGTTCATCTCTAATTTCATTTATTTGGGGCTTCTCTCTTTTTTTGGTTAGTTTAGCTAAAGGTTTTTCAATTTTGTTTACCTTTTTTAAGAACTAATCCTTTGTTTCTTTGATGTTTTGTGTTGTTCTTTTAGTCTATTTTAGTCAGGGTTTCAACACCGTGAAAGACCTGATAAGAACAACGTAGAGGAAGAAAAGTTTATTTTGGCTCATGGTTTCAGAGGTTCAGTGCATGGTCAGCAGACTCCATAGCTCTGAGGCTGAGGTGAGGCAGAACATGGAGGCAGAAGGGAATAGAGAAGAAAATATCTCCTAAGAGGGCAACCAGGAAGCAAAGAGAGAGCTCTGCTCAACAGGGAAAAAATACATACCCCAAAGGCACATCCCCAGTTACCTACTTATTCCAGCCACACCTTCCCTACCTACAGTTACCACCCAGTTAATCCATATCAGTGGATTAGTGCACTGATTAGGTTAAAGCTCTCATAATCCAATCATTTCACCTCTGAACTTTCTTGCATTGTCTCAAATGAGCTTTGAAGAGGGGATATCTCATATCTAAACCATAACTGTCTGTTTCATTTATTTCTTCTCTGATCTCTATTATTTCTTCTACTGATTTGGGGACTGACTTGTTCTTCTTTTTCTAAAACCTTGAGATGCATCATTAGGTTACTTGAGAGCTCTCTTTTTGATGTAGACACTAATTGTAATAAATTTCCTTCTTGGTATTGCTTTCTCTGTATTTCACATGTTCCAGTATGTTGTGTTTCCATTTTCATTTGATTGAAGGAATTTTTAAATTTCACCTCTGATTTCTTCAATGACCCCCACTGTCCATTCAGCAGTATTTGGTTCAGTCTTCATGTACTTATATAATTCGTGTTGATCTAGGTTTTTGCAGGTGAGGTAAGTCTCTTGTAGGCAGCATATTGTTGTGTCTTATTTTTTTAATCCAGTCAGCCTGTATCTTTTAATCAGAGCACTTAGACCATTAACATTCCTGACGTTGTTTTCTTTTAATTGTTTTGAATATTCTATGTTCATTTCTTCCTTCTTATTCATTTTAGAAGTTGATGGTTTACTGTATTGATAGTGCTTGATTCTTTCCTATTTCTCATTTTCATGTCTACTCTTCCATTGGGATTTGTTCTTTCACATACTATTAATCTAATGAGTTTGCTTCTAAATGTGACTTGGTACATCTCTCCCATAAATTTTAATATTCTTTCTTTGTCTGGTACATTTGGCAATTTAACTGTAATATGTCATGGAGAGGTTTTTTTCTGCTCATGTCTATTTGGTGTTCTAAGTGCTTCCAGAACTTAGATGTCCATGTCTTTCCCAAGATTTGATTTTTATGCTATTATTCCATTGAATAGGTTTTCTATGTCTTCTGCCTATAGCTGAGCTCCCTCCTCTATTTCAAGTATCTATATATTTGATCTTTTGATGTTGTCCCAGAGATCTTGTAGGTTCTGCTCATTCTTATTTTTTTTCTTTACTACTGTCTGAATGTAATAATTCATCATACTTCATGTTGCCCAAGAAGACAACAGGCAAAAAAATCTTTTATCACAAATATTAATCTTTCTTCCACTTGACCTAGTCTGTTAGTGAGGCGTTCAACTGAGTGGTTTTAATCTGATGTATTAAGCTTTTCATTTCCAAGATTTCTCTCTGGTTCCTTTTCAAACATCTCTTATTTCTTTACTGAATTTCCAACTCATATCCTACACTGTCTTTCTTAATTCATTAAAATTGTTTGTATTCTTTGGAATTCATTCAGTTTTTTTAATTATTCTTTTGAATTCTTTATCTGATATTTATCCACCTTGATATCTTTGGATCTGTTACTACAGAATTACAACTTTAGGGAGGTGTCATATTGCCTTTTTTTTTCGTATTTCTTGTGTTTCTAGGCAGAGATTTTCTTATGTGTTGGGATGAATTTCTCTTCCCCTGTTGTGTGAAGGCCTTCTTGGTACACAGCCTTTTCTACTGATGATGTGTCTTGAGTTAGTAGTTTGTCATGTAGTGTTGAGTTTCATTTCTATTGAACTTTGTAGTGTCATCTCCCTGTGGTTCCTTTGGCTCTGATTGGTGGATTTTGACACAATATTATATTAGAAGCTTAGAGGCCCACTTTTTCCTGTAAGTCTTTCAAGAGTGGGACCCTTCTGATAATTCAGGCTGGTATGGTGTGGGCAGGACAGTATGTGAGGTGCAGCCTCTGTGGTTTCTCCTACAATGGAAGCAGAAATCCCTATTACGTGGTAGTGGGGTTCCTCAGGCACTGTTATTGGCTCTGTTGCTTGAAAATGATTTTGATGCTGGCTGTTTCAGTAGTGGAAACTACTGTTTAGACAGTAGTGCAGTTCCTGGTACATCCTGTGGAGAGGTGAGGGCTGGGATCGGAGCCTCCTCTGTGGCACTCACCACTAGTCTTCTCATTGCTGTGCAATCCATTAGGATGTGGGAGCCATCAACATGGAGGATCCTCACTGTGTGGGCTCTACGTCAGCTGTGTTATTTCTCTTTGCTGTTACTGTGAAGGTGACTTTCCAGGAGCAGGACATAAGGAAACCACCCCCTTCCCAGCTGTGCCCACTTGGGAACACATCATCAGTTGAGGGCTTTTGTCCCCTCTATTGTTTGAAGTACCTGCTAAGATTCAAGCAAGACTAGGTTATGGCTGGAGCCAGGTGCAGTGTGTGCTGGCTAGGCTCAGAGTGCAGCGCCATGATAGAGCGCCTGTCCAACATGCTTGAAGTCCCAGCACTGCAAGAAAAAAAGGCACTGATAAAAACAGCAACAATAAAAAAGGGCTTTTAAAAATACAATAAAATAATAAGGTAAAAAAAAAACTTGAGCAAAGGGAAAAGGAGAAAATTAACTCTCTGTTGTCAAATTTGATTTTTATTGTCCCTTGCCAACCAAAATTCTCTTAGTACCTTTTAAAACTTCATCCCTTCCCTAGTTGACAATTGCTGATCCATTAGTTGCTTTCTCATGTGTCTTGTTTTTTCTCTCAAGTTCAAGTTCTCCAAATTAGATGGTGGCCAAACTGACTATGCACAGAAAGCCAGACTGTCTGTCACATAGTAGGTATCTAAAAATAAAAATAATAAAGTTCTGTTTATCTAGGCCAGGGGAAGAAAATTCAAGTGCTTAGGAATATTAGGCAAGTGACATAAATAAGTAGGCCTGGCTGGATACTAGAAGAATAGGGAGGAAATTTGAGAGACTGTGGCCCTTTTATGGGGTACTGGTTGCTTCTCTTTTTTCAGGTCTTTGCTGCTGTGTAGGAATCTGGGCCCAGTAACACCAGAGCTGCTGATTTTTCTAGAGTATCTGGAAGTCCAAATTATCATGTGTGTGAGACATAAATTTTTTATTCTTGGGTCAGTACTCTGGGTCAACCATTTGTGATTTCTGGCCCAGCTCCTAAAGTAGCCACTAACTTAAATTGAATTGCAACTTTCCTAGGTAGAAGTGTTAACATTGCTCACAGATTGGGTTATGAATATTCTTCCCATGAAGACAGCAGGCAAGAAATCTTTTATGTCACAAATGTTATTGTTGATTTGGAGCTATACTATGATTAAGCCAGCTCAGGATGTTACTTAATGTCACTTAGTGAAATGAAGCCCTTCTCTGAAATATGCAAGCATGAAAATGTCAAGAACTTGAAGTGTCCCCATAATATATGCTACTGGAAGCTTCCATTACTATTGCAATTCTTCTAGAAGTTAGTAATTTCAGGGTTAACATAAATAACAAGTGTATGTTCTGTCTCTTAGCATTATATGAAGGGCCCAAATGGGCTGATACTGTCAATGAGAAAGGATTACAGTGGATAAGCAGTAAAATAATACATGAGGAGATAAACAGTAAGAGCCTATGGTATAAAGCACAGTCAGTTCTCATTATTTGCAGACTAGGGATTTGCAAAGTTGCCTTCTCATGAAAATCTATTTATAATCCCAGTCATTTTCAGTCATTCACTGACATGCGCAGAACCTCCAGCTGAGGTCAAAGAAAGCAAAGCTATGCCCTCTTGTTTCAGCTCTCCTACCATCAACAAGTATCCTTTTCACAGTCTATTAGTGCCATGTTTTCTGCATTTTTCTGGGTTTTGTTGACCACTTAAAATGATCCCTAAGCATAATCTTCAAGTGCTGCCTGTGTCCATCAGCTCAAGAAGACCACAATGTGCCTTATGGAGAAAATGTGAGCATTAGACCAGCTTCCTCCAGACACGAGTCATAGTACTATTGGGCACAAGTTCAAAGAATCAACAAAATATATGAATTAAGAAGGCTTTAAACAGAAATATACATAAAACAAGGTGATGCATTAATTGAGAGAAAATGTTGTGTGCAGAGGACCCAAATTTGTGTTTCCCTAGGAGCCTCGGGCCGGTATTTTCTCATTCAATGTTTGCAGCAACTTACTGCTGTGAACAATAATCAGCTATAACCCTCTTTGAATGAATGGAAGGGGGAAAACATTTCACTCATCCCTTTTATATTTAATGAGTTCTCTTTTCTTGTCTCTGAAACATCACTAAAATATTGTGTCTGAGACATAGACTGCAGACCTGCTTTTAGGTGTAACTCATGTCCTTTCGGTATTTTACTTGTGAACTTCTTCTGAATACACTTCAAAGATGACCAAACCAATACTGATTCTCCAGAAAATTCCAGTTCACTACAGTGCAAAGTGATCTGGTGAGAGGTTCTTTGGGGTGCATCCACCCTCCTTCACACACTATTTAAATTCTTTAAACAACTTGTGAGGTACAGGACTAAGAGGTTTAAGGTCAAATAGTTCTCAATGTGAAGTGAAGTTTCAGTTGAATTCTAGTTAATTTTTAAGAATCAAATCTTCTCAAGTAAGAACCATGGTATTTACTAGGTAATATTTCACTGTTATCTTGAATAAGTCAATAAATCAGGCCCATCATGTTCCAGATTTAATAGCTGCCTTATTAACCAAAATTGAGTATTAATAATAAAGTCAACATATTTACTGCCCTTTTTCAGTGGGATGATTTTCATTATTCATTACTCAATTACTTTTGCAGTAAAAAGAAATGAGTTATGATTTGTTTTGGATGAGCATGTTATTAAATTAATGGCTTGTTTCAAATGCTCTAACCTAAATGTTGTAGTTGAAAAGCATCAGTAAAAATCTGCACTTCACCTTATCTTGGATAATAAAACGGTTCTAATCAAAACATTTAAACGTGCCCCATTTTTAATTATGCAACAGTAATATCACATTGTTATATACCTGGCCTATGAAAATTTTTAAGAAGTGGTAGTGACCAAATTATGCACCTCAATTAATCAGGCAACAACCCGTGAAAGACCTATTGTTACCAATAGTAAAGACTAGTTTGCTATTTAATGACCCAAGCTGAAGCCAGGCTGAGCTAAGCTGAAAGAAGATACTCGTTAACCACAGGAAGGATGAATTTTGAGAATTATAATTACCATATTAAATGGAATGGGGTGGTTTATTACAGCCCCCTTTTGAGACGCAGCCGTATAAAGAATTCCTGCCTTCAGCAAGGCGGGAAGCTCGATATCCTCCCCTGTTTATTTTATAATTACTCAATAAAATCCAGACGAAATAAGTTGTTACCAGTAATTAATGACCAGTTTAATAAAAAAGGGAGTCTAGCAGATGGTGATTATTTTTTTAATAGGGCCTGCTTGAAGGAATCATCGTGATAGTAAACTCTTAACAGTAATTTGTCGCTAAAATGGCTGGTGGTTGCCATCTTACTGGTTACTGAGGCAGGGTCTAATCTTGCTTAAGGCCTAGGCCTCGTTTCTTCACCAGTTAAAGTTCCTTACTGAAGTAAATGGTGCTCTGGTTACTGCCACAAATAAAATAGATTCTATTAGCACGCCAGAGGGGGGATTCTGCAAGCCAGAGGAGCCTGAGTCTGTCTTCAGGGGACCCTGTCGCTGGGAATGTGAAGCAGGAGCAGATACAGAGGCTTCTGTAGGACCCTGCATGAAAGTGAACATCTCTACCCTGTTCTTTTACAAGAGTGGTACATGTGTATGGGATACTGAGGAAGAATGACAAGTGAATGGTGGCCATACACCCCCTCATCCTTGGCTGGGATAAGAGGGAGTAGGATTTTTTGTTTTCAATAAGAAATGTAAGGGCTGCTTTCCCAGGAAATCAAAAATGCACTTTGGCAACAAAAGTACATGAAATTCATATGATACACATAATCATGTAGATATGAATATAATAGAAGCTGGGGGTGATGTGCACATATACTCTTTTTTTATCATTAAGCTTCAACCCCAGTCCTTTTTAATTTTTTTTTTCTTTTTTTTTTTTTAATTTTCAGACAGGGTCTTGCTAAGTTGCTGAGGTTCTCACTAAATTTGCCTGGGCTGGTCTTGAAGTTGCAATCCTCTTGTCTCAGCCTCCCAAGTCACTGGGATTTTAGGTGTGCACATCACTCCCAGCTATCCATATGGTGCTTAATGTCCAGGACTGAAGTAGGTCTCCCTGGCCCAACCACACAGTCGTCTTCCTTGAGGCACATCCTGTTGGTAGCATACTCCCTGCCATTTGCTTTAGATGGAGGGGAAGATGGATTTGAGCTGAGCTCTGGCCCAGCCTGAATGAGGACAAACGCTTTCTATCCTAGTGCAGAAAGTTTGCTGGCCCCCAGGCATCTCCAGTGGTCCTTAAAGGTGGCCCAGGCCTAGCCCACTGAGCTCCCTTTACTTGTGGGGGTCTCCTGGTTCTCTTGACTCTCCTCTCCCTGCAGGCAGACAGCAGGGATAAACCAGGCCTTAGGGAAAGTCCTCTAGCCTCACTGTCTATGTGTCCAAAAAATAGGGCCTTTTTCTGGTTTTGTTTGGGATTTTTCTTTTCTTAAAACATTGTTGTCAAATTTTTTTAAAAAAATGAAAAAAAGATCTAAGCTGTTCTGTAATGACCTCCCCTCAGTCCCATTAGGACTGAGGAGGAAGCACATTCCAAAGGCCCTCAGGAGGTGAATTAACTCTTTCAAAGACACTGGGGTTCCATTCAGTGAATTACCCATGAATGGCTCCCAGGTATCCTACAAGATATAACGCCTCCTCCCCAATTCCTCATGTTCTCCCAGGGAGTGATGCAGACAGTGTGGTGAATTGTATCAGTCCGAGGAGGCTGTGTAACTCAGCAGAGGCATTGAAACCCTGCCTGCACAATCATGTGCCAGGATCCGGCAAGGGGAGCATAATCCTGGCAGTTTTTTCCCAGTTTTAATAGGCGACACTGGCATCTATTTGTATGCTTCATGCATTTCAGTTCCCAGAACTGAAATCCTGCACTGTGCCTTTTAGGGCCACATGTGCTGCCAATAGTCACCAAAGCCCCCATTGTCAATTAGAGAAAAAGAGTTGAAATGTCTTAACTGGCCCCCACCTTTTGTTTTTTTTTGTTTTTTGTTTTTGGTACTGGAGATTGAGCCCAGCAGTGCTCTGCCACTGAGCTATGTCCCCAGCCCTATTTATTTTTTATTTTGAGATGCGAGTCTTGCTAAAAATTGCTGAGGCTGGCCTCGAACTTGCAATCTTCCTGCCTCAGCCTCCAGAGTCAGGCATGAGCCACTGTGCATTAATCGGCTTTTCCTAATTCTAAATGGCAAGATTATTTTGTCTTAACTTTCACCTTAATCTTAGCTACCTTCTTTACAGTCCTCTTTGTTCCTCCTTCCACCTCACCACCTCCATATGTGGGGTGGGGGAGTAGGGGGATGGGGGTGTCCAGGTGGGTGAGAAATCACCTTTTGAAGTCAGGGGAAGTTGGAGGTTCCTATTTTCCCACAGGATATAAAGGATAAAGGGAACTGGGCCAGTTAAGTTTTTCTCACCCTCTCCAAGGGTAACAAGAGTTTGGAATCTGGTCTTACCAGAATAAAATTCGTTAGTACAGAAGTATCTTGAGCAGACTTTTTACTCCCAGTGAGGAAAAGGATTAGACTTTTACCTCTGGGTGGCTTTGGTATCACAGTAAGAAATGAAAAATCCCCCAGGCAGCTGAATGGGGGTGGGGGGCGGTGTAGTGACCAGCTTGGTAAAATTCCCCTCACAGCAGAACCTGTGTTAGTTTTACATCAGCCCAGTGTTGGCATCTCCTTCTCTAAGGAGCTTTGTGGACAGTGTGGAATTGAATATGAGCTTCTTTCTGCACCCAGCATGCCCCGACTCCAAGCTGGAAGATAGAAACTCTGTGCTTTGAAAATGTTAGGGGACAGACAGATGAGGATGGTGGGAATAAGAGGCTGAGAATAATTCTACAAAGTGGGCCCACTGTGCTGACCCCCACATGCTTTCTTTTCCAAGAAGCAATTTACCTGCAGCCCTGCCTGGCCTAAGTGGACAGGATATGTCACATTCCTCAGCAAACTACCTGTTAACTGCCAGAGAAATGCAGGCCCAAGATAATGTTGATAAGAGGAATAATCCAAGTCACCCTGAAGGGGGAGACTTTGTGACCAGATCTTGAAACTCTGGGAGAAAAGGATAGTTCCTCCTAACCATAAAATCAGTAAGAATATATGGCTAAGAATCAAGTTAGAACCAATCAGCATGGGCCAAGGTGACCTAGAGTTGCCAAGACAGTGGGAGCTTGAAAGTCTGATGTCACCCAGCTGTCAGTCAAAAGTCAAGAGGTGGGCCTGGGTGGAATTCTCAGGAAACTTCTCTGGAATCCCCAATAAAACTGGAGTGAAGGAGAGACACATTGTGTCTCTCCCTTGAAAGTATCCCCTTTCCCTTTTCCTATCTCTTCAAAAAACTCATTCCTGTTACCTTGAGTGACAAGTGTGAAACCTTTCTGATTTCATGGAAAGAATCCAGGTTTGAAGGGCGGGTCTTCAGGTTGCCTCAGTTTCTTGGAAGACCCAAACACTGTAATAAAAGGAAACACATTTGCACAAGACCACTAAATGAATAAACATGCTTTTTTAAATACAAAAGATAGATCTTCAATGTTTAAAGAATATACTGTGTCCAAAACATAAGAGGAGAAATTAGATACTAAATCTGAAACAGAAAGGCTAAGAGCTCTGACTATTCCCCAGTAATTTGGGAGACTCCTCTTTCTCCTGCTGTAGGAGAAAATGTAGGCATTTCCCCCAAGTTTCTTAACCCTCACCTCTCTGCTTGCTCTTTGGTTTTCTCCTCTGGGTGGCTGACTCCCATATCCAGATTGCTGACTTGTCTACACCCCTGGGGGTCCCATACCATTTCAAACCCAGCATATTTGAGTTGAACTCTCTTTATGGTCTGAAACTGCACTGCCCAACAGGAACAGTCTCTGGCTATGGGAATTTTCTGTTTCTATGCTATTCAACATGGCAAACGTTAGCCACATGTGACTATTTAAATTAATTAAAATTAGAAATTTGGAGTTTTGTAGTCACACTAGGCACATTTCAAGTGCTCGAAGCCTTGTGTGGCTAAGGGCCACATATTCAACAGCTCTCAAGACTGTTTTAAGATGGGTCAGTTTGCACCACACCTAAGAAAACTGTAGATTTAAACTGGATCTTGGGATTTGGTTATTGGAAAGGTTCTGAGCAATTGTTTTTTGCATCAGGGTCAATACAAGAGGACTTCACAGGGTCTAACAAGATTCTCTTGGGTTGCTTGTGATTATTTTCCTTATGATATTTATTTCCTAGGGCATAATGATAGAAGGGAGGAAGTTCCTACCTGGCTAGCATCTGTTGGAGCATTGAGAGGTGTCCCATCTGAAAATGCCATGGCTTTAGTGGACATTTAGGGTTTGGGGGCAGGCAGGCAGCTTGGTTTCCATGTGTGCATCTGATGGAAGAGGCCCCCTGGTTTCCAGAAATAGCCTGGGTACTGGGTGCAGAGGTGTCCAGGGTCTTCATCAACTAGTCAAGAAGCCCTCGGCCTGCATACTCCACAGCAATGGGTTTTTAAGGGGTTGCTTGGTTTATATCCCTGCTGCAATCCATTAAAGCTTTAATTACACTAATTGGGGATTTGGGATAATCAGGTTGGCCTGAATTGGGAGCCTGTACTCTGTGAAGAAAAGCTTTGCTAAATAAACCAGCAGGATAAACAGGATCTTGGGGCACATGCATTTCTGGGAACCAGCCTTTGCTAAGGATGATTAGCTGTGCCTTTGGCATGCAAATGAACACTGCTTGTAAACAGCAGAAGAGCTGGAGGCCCCTCCAAGAAACACTTCATTAGCAGTTAAGTACAGTGACATTCTTGAAAAGTTTAAACACCCTGATTTTTTTTTCTTCCTACTAGCCCTTGATTTCCAGTTTGTGGGGCCTGTGTCTGGGAAGAAGCATATGGGGGTAAGGAAGTTACAGAATCTTGTGAAATACAAAGTCACCTAAGAGTATTATTAAATAGTAGTCTTGTGACATTCTTTTTTGCCCCAACTTAAAGTATCTGAAAGAGTTGGGAACCCTTGGCTCAGATCTTCCAAATTCATAAATCTCCAGTATCATTGAATGGTGAAGATTGCATGATGGTGCTCCAACTTTGCAATTTGTATTGTAATTTAGCTGTGTGGGCAGCCCTGGGTGGGCAATCCAGCAGTTAAGCTATTAAACATTTCATTCAGTTTTGAACCTGTTAGTTATTTCCCGGGGACTGTGTTGAAATTTTTCCCTTTTCCCCCCTTTGTTTTCTTTTCCCTTCCTCCTTTATATATTTCAAGTGATTATGTGAACACAGGATAAAATATATGTGAATTTTCAGCAATCATCATCTCAAAAGGGAGATGGAAGGGAGGAAGTTGGCAAGATGTTGATAACATGGCAGTTTGTCACACTGATCTCACTCTGTGTGTTTTTGAAATTGTCTCTAACAAGATGTTTAAATTATCACCATCATCAACACCTGCATCCTCTCCATGCCCAGCATTTTCATGTGGTTTACAGTTTACCAAGTATTTTTAGCACTCAGACTTCCCAGGTTAACTCCTAAGCAGGAAGGAGACATGGGCGGTCATGTTTCTTGGATTTAAAAAAAAAAAAAAAAATTGATCAAGTGTATACTTACCCGAATAACTAATACCTGAATACATTTGTCACGTGCCAGCTTCCTGGAAACAGAGGAAACTGAATTCTTGCCCAAAGGCAAAATTTAAAAGATTTTAGTTTAAAGATCTTATTGGCTTCTATTAGCAATTCTAGAATCTGGCAACATCTCATTCTGTAGAACAGAATGAGTGCCAGGCATGGTGGTGCATGCCTGTAATCCCAGCAACTTGAGAGGCTGAGGCAGGAGGATCACAAGTTCCAAGGCCAGCCTGGGGGGCTCAGGGAAACCCTGTTTCAAAGTAAAATTAAAATAGGGCTGGGGATATAGCTCAGCGATAGAGTATTTGAGTAGCCATGGTTTCAATCCCCAGTACCACCAAAAAAAAAAAAAAAAAGCCAGAGGAAAAACCCAGAATGAGTGTTCCCATGACGAGATGCAGATCATTCATTTCAGAGTCTTTCCCTATAGGTTTAAAGTAAAGGGAACTTCCTTATCATGCCAGCTCAGCTAAAGTGGACCCTTTCTGATTAGTGTGTGAATCTTCTGTTTTTAGGAAAACTGTCCTGTTTAAAAGTTCAGTTAGATTACGTGGTGCCTAGCACAATCAATGCGCTTCTGGGTTGAATCACTTAGTGATTCCACTAGTGTGGGAGCTTAGCCCAAATCAGTGGCCTCCCATGAATTTTATGTAATAATCTTTCATCTAAAAACATTTTAACAAAAGAAAAATATATATTTAGAGTAGTGGCTGGCATATAAAATATATATATTTGGAAAATAATCAGCCCCCAAGGCCCATGAACCTTGAGGTCTATAACTTTGAGAAACCCATAAGAATATTGTCAGATGAGAGCCCACACGTAGAACTTTGTCCTCACAATGTTTCACTACCTACATAGATTAATCCATTTAAGAAAACAATGCTATTAACTACACTTTATTCCTAAGCAATGCCAATCTACTGACTGCTCCTTTGTACATTAATTGACTACATGTATGCAAACATAAATTTGAGCAGTTGACCTTATAATTGCATTCCATGAATAGATGCTGGTAGCCGAATGGGTGATTAACATCCTTTCTTCACATTGTCCAGCTCTGGTCTTAAGCATACTAGAATTTCTCTGATATTGTGTTTTTAGTCCACCATCTTTATTCCCTAATCCTCTGGGAATGGGTAAAGTACATACCAGTTGAGTTGGGACTGGGCTGAGATATCAGTAGAAGGTTTGCAGTGGCTACCCAAGGTATATGGTTCAGGGGAAAACTCTTAAGACTGAATCCCAAAGTAGCAGAGGCAAGAGTGCTGTGATCTCTTATCGAGGGTTTTCTAGGGAAGAGTGCATTGTTAATGGCACTAGAGTCATTGTAAGTGCATAAACAAACCTACCTTTTTCTTTTTTTCTTCCTTTTTTTTTTTTTTTTTGCAGTAGTGGGAGTTGAACCCAGGGCACTCTACCACTGAGCTATATCCCCAGCCCTTGATAATTTTTTATTTTGAAACAGAGTCTCACTAAGTTGCCCTGGCTGTCCTTAAACCTGTGATCCTCCTGCCTCGGCCTCCTGAGCACTGGGATTACAGGCATGTGCCACCATGCCTGGCTCAAAACCTACCTCTTTGAGACCTCCTCTTACATTGAGAGCCCCATACTCCTGTGCTGCCCCTCCGTTTTTTCACTAATAAGAAACCTGCTGCCCCTATCCCCTGCTGCTAGATTCACTAAGTCACTTCTTCGTAGCTGAACATTGAACATTGTCTATCCCGTCTTATCAGAAGACGAGAAGAGCTCACCTGAGCTCTTACATCAGAAGTACTTTTCTTTGCAAATGGAGACTTCTGATCCCAAACTCAGGTACCTAACTAAGCCCTTCTGTGGACTACATAGCTTCCTGCCAAAAATGACTTCTTCTGCAGTAGTAATCCACTCTGATGGCTGTTACATATTTAAATAGTTGCTCATAACTCCTGGGTGAGGGTAAGCGATATAGGACCAACACCCGTGGAAAGGCCAAGATTCTGAGTGGCCCTAACATACTGAGAATACATTAGGCCGCATGCTTTTCATGTCTTTACCTTTGAGATCTGAGAGTAACTTCCTTGAGTTGTTAGGCTTATCTGTTCCATAAGGAGGGCCCTAGGTCTAGAAAGGGTAAACAATACACCCAAGATCAAACGCTTGGTAAATCCAATCAGGAGCTCGGCCTCTAGACTAAGTCCAACCACCAGGCTATGTTCCCAGCTGTGCACTGGAACTAAAACTCCAAGAGATTCTAAATCCAATTTTTTTTTCTCTTCAGTCTTTAAACTTCTTCCAGTTTGTGGGAAGAGGCATGCATCATCTCATTAGCAGTTTACACTGAAACCTCAGCAAGTCATTGAATTTATTTTCAGAGGAGGCAAAAGAAAAAACTCAAAAGCTATTTGTAGTTTGATACCACAAAAACCCCATAAAATGCAACTTCCTTGTTTTGTTCATTGGCTTTTACACAGATGTCAAATTAGCAATGAAAGCCATGTGCAAGAAATAGCCATAGTCACTCGCTATTCAGTGAAGGAAGAGGAATGGAAAGGCAGATAGAGGGCTTCCCAGAGAGCCTCTCCTTCCAAGCCCAAGAGTTGCGGTGTCGTTTTTTAGAAGTGGTTTTTATTCTTGGCATTGGTGATGAAAAAGACTGTGGTTTACTTTAGTCAGGCTAAAGTAAATAAAAATTAATTGCTTCACTGATAATTAATGCTGGCCAGTGGCTTAAAGGAGTAGATGCTGGACCCAGAGTCAGAGCTTTCATTAATCAGATGGACTGTATTGTTCCATAGCTGTGAAGAAAATACCCAGTATTCATTGGGAATACACAAAGAAATCATTGTCTTCATTAGAGGGGATTCTGTTTATTATTTCAGTTACTCAGCTTTGGTGCATGGAATTTCATTTGAGTGCGAAAATTCTGGAAAAGATGTTATTGCTTTAAGTATGGAGATTCCTCAGAAAACTTGGAACGGAACCACCATTTGACCCAGTTAGCCCACTCCTCGGTCCATACCCAAAAGACTTAAAATCAGCATACTACAGTAACGCAGCCACGTCAATGTTTATAGCAACTCAGTTCATAGTAGCTGAGTTGTGGAACCAAACTAGGTGCCCTTCAACAGATGAATGGATTAAGAAAATGTGGCATATATACATAATGGAATATTATCCATGAAGAAGATGAAATGATGGTATTTGGAGGTAAATGGATGAAACTAGAGATGGTCATGCTAAGTAAAGTAAGCCAATCCTAAAAAACCAAAGGCTTAAATGTTCTCTCTGATATGTGGATGCTAACACACAATAAGATGTGCAGAGGAGAATAGAAGTTCATTGGATTAGACCAAGGGTAATGAAGAGAGAGGGGATGGAAATAGGGAAGACAGTAGAATGAGTCGGACATAACTTTCTGTGTTCATTACTTCTATGTTATCACCACATCATGTACAACTACAGAATGGGAAGTTAGACTCCATACATGTATGATATGTCAAAATACATTCTACTGGCATGTAGAACTAAAAAGAACAAATTTTAAACATTTTAAAGATTATTACTTTCGAAAAAAAATAGTTGTTCCTAAGCACCATCCATAGAACAGCTGCGCATCTTTGGTGGTTTCCACTAGTCTGCAGCCTGCGAATGGCCCGGGACATGTGGCCAGGGAACAGAGACACCTGCACCACTGCTCCTTCCTATTTCAGTTGCAGGAGGACACTTGACACTTGGTGTCCTTCCTCCCAGTCCTCAGAAGGGAGAAGCCATTGAATTTGGATGTTCTGGTATTGGCCATCTTTAGTTTGCCCAGCACATTTCAAGTGATTCCACCTGAATAAATATGAGAGTTCCATTCAGTCAACATTCTTTGGAACTGTTTTTAACAAAATGATAGAAAAGTTGGATATTTTTAATACTGTGTCTAGAGAATAATTATAAGCCATGATATAAATGATATAGTGTACACCTGACACAACTATAAAATAATGACAAAATGAAATTTTATGTTTTAGTTTCTCTGCATCAAAAAAATTTAAGTGATTTCTTTTTTTTTTATGTTCTAGTGTTATTATAATCTCAATAAAAATGAGCCAGAAAGGATCCTCAAGAAAGAATCATTCTAGGTGTTGGGAATGTAGCTCAGTGGTAGAACACGTGCTTAGCATGTGAAAGGTTCTGGGTTTGACCCCCAGCACTGACCAAAAAAAAAAATTATTTTTATTCCAAATGATGCTCTTCCTCTATCTTAATTAAAATGGCCTTTTCTTTCTAGTGAGAATCTGGTGGTGGTTGATGGTAGTTGGCAATATTGGCTAGTCAATGTCACTAAATACTTTTTTTGAATTTTTAGAATATCCAAGCTACAATATACCATAAGAAATATAAGTTAATTGTAGCTTCTTGTAAAGATAGAAAAGAATAAGAAATAAAGAAGGACCCAGGATGTAGCTTACTGGAAGGGTACTTGCCTAGCATGCAGGAGGCCCTGGACTTAATCCCCAGGACTACAAAAATAAATTTTAAAATGAAAATATGATTGTCAAGATAGTGAATAAGGAAAAGATCACTTCTTATTTTATCTTTACCCTGTTTTGTCCTCTGTCTCCAAAGTTAAAGGGAACATTTATAAGCAAACCTAGTTACAAGGTGTAGCTAATTCATAAGATTGGCTGGTCCTCACATTTATTTTGTACAGATTAGACTAGAACTACGCAAAGACCAGGAACAATCTTTCTCCATGTATCAGATATAAACTTATTTAAAAAGAGAAAACCAGTGTCTCACTGTAGCAAGTCTGTCAGCTTTGGTTTGGTGTTTGAGAACCTATCCTGACTCCTTGGCTGGGGCCCTCACAGATTCTACCCACAACGGGTGTGAATTTCGGGTAAAAATCACACAGAGACCTCTCACAAGTGCCAAACTGATCTGATCACATGGACTGGCTTTTTCCTGGTGCTGCTTTTCATTTTATTATTTTACATTAAAATTTTAATAGCAGAATGTTAAAGGAGCTGTGAGTTTTGGTGATACTGCAAAAGGTTTTATGAAGCTTCAAAATCTACCCCCTGGGCCTCAGATCATGAAGTCGAAAATAGCTCTGGGATGAGAAGTGAAATGTAGGATTATTTGGAAACATTACTAGAAATTTTCTGAAGTGAGTTTTCGTTGAGGGTTCATATATATATATTTTTTCTTTGTCTACTGAAAAGACGATAGTTTTCCAGTTCACAAGAGAAGGTCCTTCTCTTCCTGAAGGGGCACTGAGAGACGGTTACTGCCTTTAAGGTCATGTTTTACTGGCCAGCTGTTTTAACCAAATACTGCTTCAATTGCACTGTGGATTCAAGTTGCTACTAAAATGAGAAGACCTGCCCATGAGTTTATTAGCAGATGTGCATTCTGCAAACCATCATTACATCAAGAGCTACAGCAGCCAGATCCTTGACATGTGGGCCACACATGATCGCATGCTGAAATGTACCCGTTATTCTCATTGCCATTTCCCACGGCCTCTGGTCCCGTGGATTGATTTGCTGATTTCCTGGCTCTATCCATCCTTGTCCTGGATTGTATGTGTACTAGCCAGAGAAAAGAAAACCCCATCTTCAGGTTGGACTCTTAGCTGAAAGGTTAGACAGCATCCTTGTCATGACAGAAATCTCATGGTCTGGAGAGATGAGTCCTCCCAGTTTGGGAGGGTTTGGAATCTCAGGGTCTATCTGCCAGCTCCCTGTAGCTTTTCTCAAAGGCATTCTGGGTTTCACAAACTTGTTTTCACTGAAAAATGGCAAAACCCAAAGGGCCATTGAAAAGGCGGAACAAAGCTTTGGAACATAATGAAGCATAATTACTGGGGAGCTTTCTGCAAAGGGCCTGGTGGCTGGCTGTGCAGTCTTATACAATTTGCACATATCCAATCGAGAACAGCTCCTCCAGGACTGGAAGACTTTCTTCCATCAGCTTCTGAAAGGCTTTCCTGTGGTCTCTTAGGATAATAGAACCCTCTCCAGTTTGGTTCTTTAGTGAAGAAAAGGTGTGTGGATTTATAGCTAGCCCCTAGCTCGTCATGTTTAATGAGAGGAGCTGTCTCTTTGGATTCTAGCTACTATAATTGCTGCTTCTTATTTTTTGTGGTATTGGGGATTGAACCTAGGGCTTCTTACATGCTAGGCAAATGCTTTACCACTGATACATCCTGGTCCTTTTTATTTTTTATTTTAGGACAGGATCTTGCGAAGTGACCAGGGCTGGCCTTGAACCTGTGATCCTCCTGCTCAGTCTCCCATAGTCTGGATTACATGTGCATGCCCCCACATCTGGCTATAACTGCTTCTTGAATCTGCCTGTGATTACAGCAGGAGTTGAATAAATGTCTACAGAATCTATTGGGTTGTTCTTTGCTTTCAGAATCTGCAGAACTTGCAAAGGCACTCTTTATCCTAGTACTTAGTACCTCAGCTGAGAAATAGGCAAATTGGTGTGGATGTCAGAGATGAAAGATTTGTGAATTAAGATTTCCAGAGTAGGTGTTGTTTGCCCATTATGAACCAGCAACCTGACACTCGTCAAGCACATCAGGCCTTTTTCCAAATGTTTTTCATGTATTAATTCATTTAACCTTCATACCATCCTATCAGCTAGACCCTATTATTGTCACCATTTACAGGTGAGAAAACTGAAATACAGAGAAGCTAGGTAATTTTCCCAGAGTCACACAGCTAGAGAGCATAGATCAGTGATTAGAATCTAGATAATCGAGCTCCAAAGCTCACCCTCTGATTTGCTACACTAGAAACTTCAAGAAATACTAAGAAATCTTCTGGGTGCTTCTTTATACCAACAATTGGCTGCTTCTGAGCTAGATAGGATACAGAATGCCATTATATGAATTTTGCAGATTCTGAAAGCAAGGAGTCACCCGACTCGGGTTCAGAAATTTATCAAACTATTTCTACAATCTTAGGCAGATTCAAGAAGCAGTTACAGCCGGGCATAGTGGCACATACTTGTAATCCCAGTGACTCAGGATGCTGAGGCTAGAGGACTGGTTCAAGGCCAGCCTGAGCAACTTAGAAAGACCCTGTGTCAAAACAAAAATTTTAGAAGACTGGGGATGTAGCTTGGTGGTAGAATCAGAGTATATGCCATGTAGTAAAGATGGTTTCATGAAATTTTTATTTCAGATATTTAAAAACAATTTATCCTTGAATCTGGACATGTTTCTTTATTTCATAATGTTTAAAACTTCATAAAGGTAATTATAATGCAAACACTATATATTACATTACATAATAATCCCAGCAGGTAGGAGGCAGCTTCAAAAAATCAAGCACATTAATATTTATGCAGTAAAGCATATGAATATTGACTCCAAATATGATAAAAGTATGTAATTAACCTTCCAGTAATTCAGGTCAGGGTTTGTCTTCCAATGAGCTTTGGTACCGAACTTATTTGAAATTTCTCAATTTTCAGAGCTTTAGAGATTTCAAACTCCAGGTTGCAAGTTTAGTTATGTGTATAGTGAGTCACAATATGAAATCCATTGCTTTGTTATTTTCTTTGTTGCAGTACTTGGGATCAAACCCAGGCAATCCTAGGCAAGTACTATACCCCTGAGCCTCATGCTACACTTAGGATGATGTGATGAGGTTAAAAAAGTTGGAAGAACTTTGCTCTATGCTATTGCTGAAATCATTCAGTGTTGGCACTGAGAAGATCCATAGCAGTGATACATTCCATCTACCCCCAAAACCAAAACTCCTCAATGTCATGACTTCCATAAGCCCCTCCCCCCATTTCTTTGCCCCAGAAAAAGCCTCCTGACAACACACAGCTCAGACCTCTGGACCACAATGCTTCTCCAGAGTCGCATCATAATCTTCCACACCACACATCTCAGAATTTGGATTCTTTTTACATTTTTCCAAGAGAGATGAAGTTTTCACCTGGTCACTTCTGCTTCTCGGTTCTCCAGTGCCACCGAGATCTACTGCCATTTCCCCAGCAGAACACAGACTCAGGTGTTTTGGACATTGAGGGAGGTGGCAGTGGAGTCTCTGCCCAGGTTCCAGCAAATACTGTAAATTTCCTGAGTTTGTGGTTGAAACTGGTCTCCCTGGACCGGCAGCTGACATTTCCCCCTGTGGTGTTATATTCATGTTTCCACGTTTAACATGACAGACTGAATGAGCATTGTGGTCTAAGGATTTAAAAGATTTATAATGGAGTCTTGAAAATTTACTTAAGGAATATGTACTTCCCTTAGCAATAACAAATATTACTACAAATGACCATATTAAATTAAAGTCACTTAGGCATTTCTGATTTGTAGGAAAGTTAAAATTAATCTTATGGCAGTTTCAGTTTCAAAATGAAAACATTGCTTTGCCTCACCGCAGATTTCCAGGCTGTTAGTCAACAGTGAATGAAGTCTCCAGTGACTTTTTTTTTTCTTCTTTAAGAAACATTCAATTTTCTCTATGTGTAGAAAAATAATGTTAGAAGGAAAACCCCTGAAAAATCGACCATAATTATATCTGGGTAATATTTCTCTAGGAAGAAAAATTTTCATGCAAGAAGCTTCAGAAGTTCTAGCAGTGTTTTTTTTTTTCCATAAGTTAGATGGCAGATATATGGATTTCACTTTATTCTTTAAACTGTACGTGTAAATGCATAGATTCAATTGCATACATGCATTCCATAATATATTTTTAAATGTTTTAAAATATAAGTCATAAATCCAATTATAAATTTTTGGATTGAACCCTGGAGCACTCTACCAATGAACTATATCCCCAGTCCATTGTTATTTATTTTTAATTTTTTTCTTAGTTGTAGATGGACACAATACTTTTATTTTACTTACTTATGTGGTGCTGAGGATCAAACCCAGTGTTTCACATGTGCTAGGCAAGCACTTTATTACTGAGTTACAACCCCAGCCCCCATTTTATTTTTAACTTTGAGACAAGGTCTTGCTAAGTTGCCCAGGCTGGCCTCAAACTTGCAATCTTGCTGCGTTGTCTTCCTGAGTTGCTAGCACTACAGATGTGCACTACCACCCTGTAGGGTGGTGGGAAGAAAGGGCCTTTCTTATCTATTCCTATCCCTTCCCTGATTAGTTCCTTTAGTGAGTAGGCTGGGAGCCTGATCCAAATGCTTCCCCTTACACATTAAAATAATAATAACCACAAGATGTATTGGCCAATATTTAACAGGTGATATTTGCCTGTTTCCATGGCATAAACACTTTCACCATGACCAGTTTCAAGCTACCAACATGGTGTCACTGAACACAGAGCAGTGGCATACAGTTATATAGTCATTCTACCTACCTAAAGTATACAATACTAATGTAAATTATCTCGGTAAAAAAAAAAAAACTAAGAATTGATGAGCATTGAGTTAAATATCTTTGTTTCGATATATTTGCTTTAATCAAAAGTTTATATAACTTTTATTAATGGCCGTTTAACAGTTGGCTTACTCCTAAGAATTAAGTGGTTGGCTCTCAGGAACCAGTAGGAGCAGGTTCCATCTAATAATTCACATGGTCAGAGAATCTGGGGAGGTGGGCACAACCAGCCTTACCCAGAATGCAGCCCGCTGGGACTGCAAACCCAAGGATCTGCGCAACAAAACTTGGCAGACATCTCAAGGATGGGCTTCCTGGGTTTCCTACCATGCGCCTCTCCACTTGCAGCATGTAAATCCCCAGAGTGATTCTCCCTGCACTTCCCCAGACCCCAAAATCTTCAGTTCCTCACACCCCTCAATTTTGAAAACCATTGCATAAATTTAAAGCACAAAGAAGCACAGGGGTTTTCTCAAGAGTGTTACATTCAGAGTCCGGAGGCCTAATGGGGCTCTGATACCAACACTCTCTCCAACACCGTGACCTTGAATGGGTCACCACCCCAGTTAGCAGTTTTCTATGACAGATGAGGGGATCAGACTGAGTGATCCGACTTAACCAAGATTTCTTCCTGCTGCAAAACCTCACACCAGCTGTGACTACAGAGGGCCTCACTCTTGAAGCCAAAGCCCACTGAGGAGGTGCGTCTGACCAACGCCATGACTCCCTAAGCCTGAGTTCCCCTGTGGCCATGAGAATGCCAGGAGAACATTTCCAGCCCCGGTGATGGAAAGACCTGGGCTGTGGTCCCGCAAGGGTGTGTCAGAGTGCAGCCATCTTGGAGATGGGAAATGATTTGGTCTGGGTTCCTGGCCAGCGCTGGGCTACTCAGTCTTCGGTTCTTGGCTCCAGCCACAACTTTTACCCTGCTGTTTCGGCTTCTCTATAAACTCCCCAGATGATTTCCTTGCCATCGGGAATCTGCCCACCTTTGTCAAATAGCTGTATGGGTGGGACATTGCTTAAAATTTTTAGAGTTTTAATAAGTCTTTAAAAGGTCACAGGGAACGGGGGAAGAGGAAGAGATGGCCAACTGCCCAGGGGCAGCTCGAGCCTGTTTCACCCAGGGCAACTGTGAAGTTGGTGTGGCATCCATCTGTTTTGTCACTGGGAATAAACTGCAGCTGTGGATCTTAGGGTGGCAGGGTGGCCATGATTTACGGTTGTGTGGCCAAGTTCGCAGCCACAATCCAGTAGGGAGTGAGGGAAAGAGGGCTGCAGGAGAGAAGGGCTGGCGTAGCGCTTTCTGAGCGTGTTTCATGTTTAATGCTTTTAACATGGGTGCCTCGTTCTTGCTTCTAGAAGGCTCCTAGAAAAATAGAAGCCATAGACAAACTGCCATGCGTAGCTGACCAAACACACATGGGGGTGAAGGTGGTGGGGGGTGTGTATGTGAGGGTTATGGTTGTTTATGGTTGTGTTATATCCAAGCTCTAGGAAAGTGTTTATTTTAAAATAAGAAGCATGAGTTACAGATACTTTTAACCCAAGAGAAGATGTGGAGACCGACTCTCATTTATTTTGGCAAGAGTCTCTGACATTAGATACGTGCTCTCTGGGCCTATTCCCAGTCAAACACTCTGAAGACAGGATTTCTGCTCGACATGAGGCACAACCCAGGTGCATTCATATCCATAGACGGGCTGTGCATCCTCAAGAAATTGGGAGTTGAGCAAGGTAGACAAAATGTAAACACAACCATACTGCAGTGCTTTGCAGAACAGGAACAGCTTCTAATTTTCGAGACACTTACTGTGGCCAGCAAGTTGCTGTGTTTAATCTACACAACTATCTTCCTGAGTGGGCACTGTTATTGCCCTGTCCACCCACGGGTTGTCTTCTTAAGGCTCACAAGATGACCAGGGACCACAGAGGGTTCTGGGTCCATTCAGAAGGACAGAGGACAGAGCCACAACAGGGCAGCATCCATCTGTTCCAATGCAGAGAGGCAGGGGTGGGGGCTGTCCTGGCATAAGAGGCCCCACCCGACAAGAGGCAAAGCTCTTATAAAATTCCATAAGCAAGAGGCTAAGATAGAAGGATCACAATCCTCAGCAAAAAAGTGAGGTGCCCAGTTCTACGATAGCAGTTTCAGGAAACCCAAATTGGGATACCTGTCTATCAGGTATGTACAGGTCATGTCTAGTTGTACCCAGCCCACGAAGGAGTCATCTTTATCACATAAGTTAGTGTCACCTAGTAGCATCGTTGACATACCATCTTAGTGTGCTGCCAGTGTTAACCTAGAAGATCAAATTCTCCTGCAGAAAAGATTACTTACCTACAACTATTGCAGCTTGAGCATCCCTGATCCAAAATGTTCAAAAATCAACAACCTAATCTTCAGATTTGGGGATTACCTATGCCCAACTGGCAAAGTCTCTGCATTTGGAGTCTATGCAGATTCCAAAATCTGAAACAATTCTAGTCCAATATCTTTGTATTCTCATTAGACAGAGAATGAAGCTGAGGTTTAGAAAGGTTTATCAACTTACCTCAAATCACATAGTAAATAAGGCAGCCAGGGTTTAAATCCTGGTCTGTCTGACTCCAATTACCGTGCTTTTAACTAAAGTGCAAAATGTGAATTTTTTTCCAACCCCTGTAGCCTGTTTATTTTGCTATTTGATAAAGTGGTTTGACTTACCTACCACTGAGGACAATGGGTCTTCCTGGTACAAGCAGTGTGTTTATCCTATGGTCTTGCCCACTCCCAGGCACACTGTGTAACTCCATTTGAGAAGCACAGCACCTACTAGTTAGCAGTTCTGCTGAAAATAATAAAAGAAAGCACTAGTTACTTGTTTTTCTGAGTCTATATTTTGAGTAGAGGTTTATGAGAAGGGTAAAAAACGATTTAAAAGTTAGAGAACCAATTTTGCCTCGGAAAATAAATGAGTACCTACCTGGTTACCAGGTGCAAACAATTCGAATTCCTTTGCATCGACAGTCCTTTTTTCTTTTTAAATCATCAACATCTTGTAGCACAAAATCCAAGAGCTCAAGGCAATGCATGTAGCTTTATTACAGTTCAGTTCAACATATAAAATCCAGTTTATATATCTGGATTGTGTTGCAGGAGCCATTCAAGAAGTGTGCCATCCGTGCTCCAAGTATAAAAGTAGGAATTTTAAGACACTGTAACAATATTACTGTTGTTTCATTGGGTGTTTAATTGACTCTAAGCTTTCACTAGGCCTAAAAGCTATCTGTTGACTTCCAAAACTTCATAGTGTAGTGAAGAAAAAATACTAAAGAATTTTGTAAGCAGAATGTAAAGTGGATTGTGTAAAACACCATGATTAAGTGCAATGGAATGAGTTAACAATGAATTGTACTGAACTAGCAAGACACAATTGAAGCTGGAGGAACACAGGGAAGAATAAAGAGGGTAGGGTTTGGCCTCTCAGCCTAGGTGGGCACAGGTGTTTGCTAAAGGTAATCCTGAATGCTTTCAGATACCCTGTTCACTGTGCTTTCCATCAGAGTGTTCAAAAAGGCAGCTGACAAAGTCTGCCTGCCAATAACACAGACAGATGTATGCTCTTTAGGTAAGAGATACTATTGTAGATTGTTTTTCCTCTCATGTTACGTGAGCTTATGAAACATTGGATTATACAGGGAGAAAAGCACAAAGTTTGAATATTACTAATGAGACAAGTTTTGGAAGAATACCTCAGAAATTTCCAAAGTGAAACTAGGAGGAAATTTAGCCTTTCCCTTTCCTTATTTCCCCCATATTTTTGATTGGTGCATTACAGTTGTATATAATGGTGGTATTTGTTGTTACATATGTGTCCATGCACACAATATAACAATATAATATAGCCATGATCACTTCCCAGGATTTTCCATTTCCCTTCCCTCCTCCCACTGTCTGGTCCCTTTTCTCTACTAATCTCCCTTCGATTTTCGTGAGACAGCCCCACCCCCACCCCACCCCACCTTTATTTTCCTTTTTGCCCTCTAGTTTTCACATATGAGAAAATGTATGACCCTTGATTTTGTGAGTTTGGCTTATTTCACTTAACGTAATGTTCTCAAGTTCCATCCATTTTTCTGAAAATGACATAATTTCATTCTTATTTATGGCTGAATAAAATTCTGTGATGTATATTGACCACATTTTCTTTATCCATTTACCCCCTGGTTGACACCTTGGCCGCTTCCGTAGTTTGGCTATTGTGCATCATGCTGCTATAAACATGGGTATACATGTGTCGCTAAGGCGTGCTGATTCTAATTCTTCTGGATAAATACTGAGGAGTGGTAGGACTGGGTTATATGGTGGTTCCAGTCTTCATCCTTGAGGATCCTTCATACTGATTTCCATAGTAGTGCTTCTAATTTACAATTCCACCAACAGCGTAAACATATTTCTTTTCCTCCACGTCCTCTCCAGCATTTAATTGTTTGGTACTCATGATGGCTGCCATTCTAACTGAAACATGATGAAATCTCAATGTAGTTTTGATTTGAATTTCCCTAATTGTTCAAGATGTTGAATATTTTTTCAAATATTTGTTTGGCCTTTCCCTTTCGGGTAAGAAAATCAGAAGATAAGCTGGCTTTTGGTGGAGGTCCTCTCCCACTGCTCATGTCCCCTCCTTTTGAATCTGCTTAGGGAGATTTATGTGGTCATTCTGCAGGTGTTTACCCAGTATGATGGGTCAACTGTAGGGACTAGAGTCTGGCCATCATAGCCATCTGGCCATCATAGCTACTTGCAAGACTGCAAGTAGCCAAGGAAAAAAAAATTAAATTCAAGTAGCAATATGAGAATCTGGAGTAATACAAAAAAGAATCAGAGTTTTCATGAGGCCAAATATGTTAAGAGGTATGAGAGTCAGCACTGCCAGCCTGCAGAGAAAGGAAGGGCTCCATCAGGGGTGGTGGGGGGCTCGAGGATGGGTCCCTGTGGGTGGAGAAAGAGGACCTTCTGAGCAAGAGGAGATCTTGGAATGAAAGGCATTGTGGTGGGTACGGGTCTAACCTATGTGTGGAAGTTTCCTGGCAAGGAAGATTTGCCTGACCCCCGACTCTGAGGAGCATGAAATAGACTGCAAGATTCCATTGCATAGGATCAAGGAAGCTGCTAGACTTTGAGATGGGGACTGACCTGTGGCCCAGCTCCTGTCCCAGAGCCAAGAATTTGTCAAACTCAGTTGACCATCATGCATCCTCCTGCTCCGTAGATGGCTGCCTTAGTTACCCTCTGTTGTTGTTTCAGATTCATGACGGATGCTGCCCGCCGAGAGCAGGAGTCTCTGAAGAAGAAGATTCAGCCGAAGCTCTCACTGACCCTGTCCAGCTCCGTGTCCCGAGGGAATGTGTCCACCCCGCCACGCCACAGCAGCGGAAGCCTTACTCCCCCCGTGACCCCACCCATCACCCCCTCCTCTTCATTCCGCAGCAGCACTCCGACAGGTGAGTGGCTTGGCCCTGCCTCAGGGACAGATGCCCTGGGGGCTGGGGACGCAGGGTGTCTCAGACCTGATGACTACTTTGATTCTTTTCTGGCCTCTACAGAATGTATGGCTTCATTTGATCTATTATTGAAGAAATGTTTATAGATGATTAATATGCATGTGATCAGGACTTCATAGATCTTTTTAAGGCCTTACCATTACACGTGGGTAAAGTGGTTGATGTCTTGGGTTTGCTTTAGTCGGGTGAAGTACTACATGAACCCAGATAGCCACGTGTTGGTTACTGTTGAAGCCGAGTGATGGGTTCGTGGAGGTTCCTTATACCATCTCCCTGTTTTTGCATTTTTTTTTTTTTTTATTAGAAAGTGATTAGGAATTAAACTACATTTAGAATGTCCAGACACAGAGCCGCAGTAGGAGCAGAGGGGCTGCTCTCTGTCTTATACCTCGTGGAGGATATTGGCAGCCTCCCAAAGGTGGAAGTGATTAAAAATTAAAGCGAGAGTTGGCATCAAAGATGAAAATATCATCTCGGTGCATAAGACTGAACTACAGGATGGAGCTTAGACCTGAATTCCACTTATTTCCCAAACTTCCCCTGAGCTAAGCACACTGAGTTGTTCTTCCCCATTCATAGCTATGAAGTTGCTGGTTCTTCCCAGCAGAAGTGCATAAAGATGGTGGAAGAGGCTGGGAAGGTCCCTCTTCTTTGTCCTGAGAGGCAGACAATGATTTCCCTTCTCCAAGTAGGAATATAATTGAATAAAAACAAAAGCTATTAATTGAATAAAAACAAATATATAACATTGTCACCATGAGTGCCTCCAGAGAGAAGCTTCCCTGGAAAGGTAAATGGGACTCAAATACATAAGGAGGGAAAGAAGAAGATGCTAACCAAGAGGGTTGCCTTATGCAAAGGCTGTGTGGTGGGGAGAAGCCTGGCAGGGCCAAGAGCAGGCCCAGAGGCCAGGGTATAGGAGGTGGTAGAGGAGGTAGCAGGGCCTAGCGCATCATGGGTCTTATTAGAGATTCCAGTTGACTCTAAAATAAGCCACTGACAATCACACCATCTCCTTAGCATCACCTCATCAATGGTTTTCTCTTACAGTTTATGTATTTCTTATCCATCTCCCATCAAGGAGGTGACCACATTAATATTTCTCAAAATGTGTTTTAAAATGTTAATTGCACAAAATATTAGGATTTCCTCATAAGTTTGGGAAGATATTAAGCAAATTTAAGCAAGTTTCTTTAATGCTGGGCTTTAATATACACTGTTATTCTCTTAAGGGGAGTGAGTTTGTCAACTTTCTGATGCTATGACAAAATACCTGAGGGAAATCAACTAAAAAAGGAAAATTTAATTTTGACTCTCGGTTCCAGAGGTTTCAGTCTGTGGTTGCTAAGCCCCATCACTTGGGCCTGGGGTAAGGGAGAACCTGGTGGGGAGCACATGGGCAAGCAGAGCTGCTACCTCATGGAGGTTGGGAAGAGAGAGGGAGGAGGGTTCAGAGTTCCAGTATCCCCTTCAAAGGCATACCCCAGTGACCTCACTTCCTTCCAGTAGATCCCACCTTCTAAAGACCCCACCACCTCCCAATAGCGCCACAGGCTGGCGACAAGTCTTCAGCACAAAGCCTTTGGGGAACATTTCAGATCCAAAGAGGGGGAATTTACTAAGTTCCCCAAATTTAGATGCTCTTATTGGGGGACCTCTTTTTTCTACGGGGCACTCAGGGTTCAAGGTTGAGGTACCCTATATTCAATTAAGACTGAGCATTTTAAAGATAGGATAGGTGTGGGAAGCAGAGTGATCTGAGCCCCCTCTCACAAACCAACGCTTTCCTTTACAAATGGCATTAGTGGCCCCCCAAGGCTCAGGTGTTCGAGGCTCAGTTGCCAGCTTGGCACTCTCAGGAGGTGGCGGAAACCTGAAGAGGTGGGGTCTAGTGGGACACTTTAGGTCATGGGGGTGTGCCCACACAGAAGGATCCAGGGATCTCCATCTCTTCCTCTTTCTCTCTGGCCTCCTGCCCTGAGGTGAATGGTTTCGCTATGCCATAGTCCCCACAGTGTTGGGCTGCCCCGCCACCCAGGTCCTGAAAGCAGTTGGGCCACCTGATCATGGACTGAAACCACAAACCAAAATAAACCTTTTCCCTTTATAAATTAATCATCTTTGGTATTTGTTCCAGCCATGGACAGTTGTGTTACCCACCAATTATACCCATTATAGAGAGTTTTGTGTAGGTGCAAAATGTAAATTGCATGTGTATAAATCCAGTATTCATACATTTTATTTTGTGAAGAATGACTTTCCGGGATCTTTGGGTAACATTTCTTGTGAAAATCTAAGGAGTGAAAGAGAAGAAGGTTTTGAGAGCTCAACGTGTTGCTGCGATCCTCTTTTCTGTGTTTTTCTGTAGTATTGGTTCATATGGATATGAATGGGGTTGGGGGGAGTCTCAAACTGAATGTGTTTCCTACCTGAGGTAATGTGGACTGACTCATGTCCAGCACCAGATAAACAGGACTGCCCCAATTAGTTACGGACACCTCAGAACCCCATGAAAAGAAAGACACTTTAAAGTGAGAGTTTATTATTTTTCACGTAAGAATGTTTGGAAGAAATGGAATCATTTCCTTTCCTTCAGACGCAAAGAAATCTTTATGACACCTTACTATTTTAGCAATTTCCCACTGGGAGGATTAATTTATGTTGTGGTACAGATGTATCATTTTTGGTCTGTCAAGATCATTGGTAAGTTATTTGCTGCTTGAGGAACATTCCATGTAAACATCAAAAATTAGCAGAGGAAATGGTTTCTTAAACCCCTACCATGTACAGTTTTGATTGTGTACATTTTTCAATGTTCAGAATGTTATTTTACCTGTAGTTACAGAGATCAGCTTATTTGGCTTGACTAATGTGGTTCCAGTCACTTTCTTTGCCAGGTTATAAATAATATTTCACATTTCTGCCTCCTAAATTCACTCTTCCAAGTTCCATATTCAAGGTGCAACCCTGGGTCAGAAGACACAGTTACCTTGTAGGAAACTTCTTTTATAAGATAGGAAGGCAGAAAGTAGCAGAAGGTAGGGCTTAGCTTCATTCTAGATTTTTTTAAAAATATTTCTTAGGTATTCTTGGGATCAACACGTTTTTTGATTTCTCATTGTGATCTACTTACAGACTCCTGAGGCTGTAGTTCGGTATTTCTAACAGGTTCTGCCCTAAAGAGTTGAATGTCAGGATGGCGCCTAGGAAACATTTCCTAAAATCTTCCTATTAAGGGCACAGTCTTGGGACTGGGTCGTGGCTTGGTGGCAAAGCACTTGCCTAGCACATGTGAGGCACTGAGTTCGATCCTTAGCACTGCATAACAAATAAAATAAAGGCATTCTGTCTATCTGCAACTACAAAAACTAAAAAATTAAAAAGGGTACAGTCTTGATTTGCATTTCCCTTTTCGTATAAATGCTGTGTCTTGTAGCTGGAGAATGCCTACACGTGCTGATGTCCTTCTCGCCTTGGATTCGGGTCACTACAGACCCCTTCCTGACCTTTGGTGTGTCTGCTTGTGTCTTTATGCACTACCTTGTTCTCTGTGTTGTCCTTTATCTACTTTCTAGATTGGCTAACAAGACCTTTAGCCTAGCCTAGTCTTTCAACTTATTCTGCTTGCCCAGCGTCTTCTGTGTTTAGCCTCTTCTCACTGCTCCAACCAGGAAAGCGTCTCATGCATTTTATTACTACTCTGTACCACTACCAGTTATAAGACGCCTTCCCTCAAAAAATGTTTTCTCGACTTGAAGAAAAGAATTAAATCAATGGTGATCTGTGGTAATAATAAATAATACTAGATTATTTCTTTATAACACGTTATAGTGTGCAAAAGTGTTCTCCTTCACCATGTCTTCTGATCATTGTAAACACTCAATGGGACACAGGGCAAGCCTCATTACCACTTTAAAGACAAAGTAGTTGAGACTCAATTAAACAACTCTCCCAGTTTTCGGGTATTTCCCAGCATCAGGATCTGTTCACTCTACATAATTTATTGAGAATCAGTTTTGTTACAAGGCATTGTACCAGGTATCAGGGATGCAGAAAAGCATGAAGCCTAGCCCTTGTGGGTTAACATTAGTATCCCTTAGCAGGTGCAGGTTAAGCACATGTAGGAGAGAGAGCAGACGTGATGTGTACACACGGGACCGTCACCTGCACCAATGATCAGTGAGACATGGTAGAGGTGCACACAGGGTTATTCTCTCTATGCTGTTTCCGTGCTGCTATAAGGTTCAAGAAATGTCTTACATCATTTAATGCAAATGTAAGTGCCAAAGAAGTTGGAATAAGGTGATACTGGAGAGAAAGTGACTTGGACAGTTTCATAGCCCATGATCACTATGGAGTATCAGCTTAGAGTATTAGTGAGCAGACCTTAATGGGTTGATAAAAGGTGGTATGTAAATCTTGAGTGTTCCAGGTGGACATTCAGAGCTCTGGGAGCATGGAGGTAAAGTGACCTCAGACAAGTCTAGTTCTGCTATTTGGCAGACAGATGGCCTGGACCCTTCTAAGCCTTAGTTTCCTCAACTGTGCAGGGGCAGCCATGTCTGCCCCAGAGTGAGGTTAATGATTGAGGACACGTCTGGAAACAACTTCTTAACATCCTCTGTACTTGAGCCTCCAGTTCAGAAGGGACATCAGCTCAAGCAGAGCTACTCTGCTTCCTACTGGCTGTGAGTGGTGGCCATGGCTGCTGCTTTCAAGACTAGTGAGGACTTCTTTTTTTGTTTGTTTTTTTGGTACTTGGGATTGAACCCAGGGATACTTAACCACTGAATCACATCCTTATCCCTTTTTAGTTATCATTTTTGAGATAGGATCTCGTTATGTTCTTTAGGTCCTTGCTAAGTTGCTGAGGCTGGCCTTGAACTTGCAATCCTCGTGCCTTGGGGTCTTGGGCCACTGGGACTACAGGATTCAGGCTCCTGAGCTACTGGGATTACAGGCATGAGCCACCATGACCAGCTAGTGAGGACTTCTTGAAGTATTATACACACTCATGAAAGAAGATATTTTTTGCTCTTAACTGAATCCTGCTCTTTTGGGCAGACAGTATTTCACCAGCCCTGGCTGGGACTGCTTATACATGTTTATTTTTTGTCTGCACAGACTTTTGAGAAGGCCGATTCTGGGAATGCGTGTTGCAGGTGGTATCTGCTAAAGACCTGCTCTAGCCATGGGCACATTGCAGGGGAAAGAAGGCCTTATCCTCTCCTTTTCAGAACAGATGCTGACATTGCATCTAAAGAGTTTGTGGGACCAAAGAAAAAGGAACAATTTAGGCTTCATCAAAACTAAAAACTTTGTCAGGAGAAGTAGCACACACCTGTAATCCCAGTGATTCCAGAAGCTAAGGAAGGAGGGTCACAAATTTGAGGCCAGCCTGGGCAACTTAGTGATACCTTGTCTTATGAAACATAATGGGCTGGGTATGTAGCTCATGGTAAAAAGCTTGCCTAGCATGTGTGAGGCCCTGGGTTCAATCCCCATTACTGAAACAAACACCTAAAAACTTTGTTTTTTAAAAGATACTATCTAAAAATTGAGAAGACAAACCATAAAATAGGAGAAGATATTTGTAAAACCATGTATCTGATAAGGGCCTAATTAGTAGAGAAAAGAAGTCTTAAAATCTAACACTGAAAAGACAACTCTGTTTTAAAATGGAATTGGGGAGTGGCACTATGTATTAACTACTTCATGACCAAAGGTGGTAGAAGTTAAGACTTAGCCAGTTTATAGATTGCTTTATGTCCTGTTTTAGTAAAGGCAGCAATAACCCCGTTAACTGTAGGAATTCAAAGTGCTCAGGATGGAAACTCTGGGTGTTTCTAGCAGATTTGCACACCTGCACGCCCTGTCCCCTTCCATTGAAGGATGTGCCCACACAGGCCCAGCTACCACAGCGTGGAAGGAAGGGCCCCTCGCTGCACCCACTTTAATTTCAAATTCCCTTTAACCTGTGAAAGAGATGGACAACTCATTGCTATGATCCATACTGAGGTCATACCAAGATGCCATATAAAGGTATCTCAAGGTCTTTAAGACCAGTTAAGTTTTGACCATAGCATGTCTGCACATCCCTGCCATCCTTTCCAAGAAGAGTAGAGAATGCTCCAAGGAGAGAGGCCAGCAGATGTCATTGTCCCTCTACGTAACTGAGGAGGGCAAGACCGACAGAGGTCATCACAGCTTCTGCAGGGCTGCAAAATCGAGTGGTATTGACTTGGTGGTCCCACTCTAGGCATTTACCCAAGAGAAATGATAACATATGTCCTCAAATGACACAAGGATGAACACAGCAGCTTTATTCACAGTAGCCCCAAACTGTGCAGGAGTCTCTCCTCAGGTAAAAACGACGAACAAATACTCTCATACACACACACTGTGCACACCCACAGGAATCTCAAAAACAAGCTGAGCAAAAAGAGAGCAAGACAGAGTATATGGAATATTCAGGAATAGGCATCCCCGTCTGTGGTGATAGACGTCACATCAGTGGTTGCCTGGGGATTGGGGAGTGTGACATAGACAGAGAACTTTGTGGAGTGATAGGTAAATTCTGTATCTCAACTGGTATACTGGCTGCACGAATATTCAGGCTCTCCAAATTATACATTTAAGAGCTGTGTGTTTCACCATAGATGAATGTTAGCTCAGCAAAAAGTGGTGACCTCGGCAAAATTAAGGAACAGGACTCTACAACTTCCACTTGAAGCTGAACTAGTAAATAGCTTTTCCTGCTACTTGCTATAAACAAAGGAAGTAAATGTATGTTATAGTTTAAGTATGAAAATCTCTGGAATTTCCTCTCCATTGAAGAAAGACAGTAAGCAGAATCGATTCTCTTCTTAGCTTAGGAACACTAAGGATTTACTTAGGAACACTAATTATTTACCCAGTAGCATGGGTAAATAATTATAATCCATATTAAATAAGGCAAGAGAGAGAGAAGAGGGAAGGCAGGAAAGGGGAAACAATCAGAGCTAGGTGCCCAACTGTCTTACAACACAGTGACGAATTCATTAATGACTCAGTGTTTCATAGAACATTATAGCACCCAGGGATTCCCATGTCAAAATTATTTTGTTTGCCATGAGATAAAGAGTAGTTCATTACGCTGAGGATTTTACGAGAAAGAAAGCGGAAAGGTTCAGGTTTCCCCCCATGTTAAGCAATCCTCTGAAACTAGCACAGCATGGCGATTTATTATCTGGTTTAATCTCTGTGCTAACCAGAAAGTGTCCCTAACTTAACTTGTAATAGAATTTTTTTTTTCAGAGAGGGCAGGGAGTTACAGGAAATTGAACTTGGGGGCACTTGACCACTGATTCACATCCACAACCCTGTTTTGTATTTTATTTAGAGACAGGGTCTCACTGAGTTACTTAGCACCTCACTTTTGCTGAGGCTGGCTTTGAACTGGCGATCCTTCTGTCTCAGCCTCCCGAGCTGCTGGGATTAAAGGCCTTTGACACCATGCCTGGCTAGAAGATTTTTGAGGCCTACCATTTAAAAAAAAAAAAAAAATCTTTATTTTATATTTATTTTTGTATGTGGTGCTGCGGATCGAACCCAGAACCCAGTGCCTCATGTATACAAGGCAAGTGCTCAACCACTGAGCTACAGCCCCAGCCCCAAGGCCTACCATTTTAACAGTGCTTTTCTGTGCAAAGTGATGCTACCATACCTAACCATTTACATTTGATTATAAACCTAAATTTTATTCGCACTAGTCCTGTGTTATTATTTAATCATTCCAATAAAAATATGTTCACTCTTAAGAATTCCAACTAGACATCCTGAAGTTCTTTACAGCCATATTTCACCTGCCTCTGGAAATACAGTTAATCAAAGTTTTGGCCCTAGATCTTATTTGCTTGGGTTTTTTTTTTTTTTTTGTGGGGGGGGGGGCAGGTCACAGCAGGGGTCTGTACACTGGCCAAAAAAAGATCGAGAAAGATCCCAAGATAAAGTTGTTTTAAAGGGCACGTGTTAACACTGTGCTGCTGACACCTCTTACTCCAAGGAAGAATGCCATCTTTTTAAGCCAAGGTCCAGAGCTCACTCCTATGCCAGCTTCCATCAATACACACTTCCCAATAATTTTCCTTTGGAAGCAAGACCCAAAACTGAAATCTGAGTGCTAGAGAGAGCGACATCTTGGAACCTGGAAAATAGTGTGGATTCTATTGAAAACACGAATAAACAGACAGCCTCAGTGCTTCCATGCACCTCTGATGTGAAGGTGGTGCAGAGTTAACACCTGACGGATTTGCAGACCTGCCAAGTGCGTATGCTTCCAAGAGCCCTTTTCTCCTCCCCCCCCCCGCCCACCCGGTCCCAACTGTCGAAAAACACAGCGCATTAAAACCAGAGAAGCCCTTTCATCTTTGTGGGTATCACGGCAGCAAACTTATTTTAATGTCTTTTCCATGTGGCTCCAGTTTTAACAATAAAATGATCCCCAGGCACACCCAGCTGCACAGCATTAGAGAAAGAATCTGAAAAAGGAAAAAAAAAAAAAAAATGAGAAAGCTTTAAGCTAATTTGGTTTTGCTCAAAAGACAATCAAGGTACAGAATCTCATCACTCCTGTCACACAACTTTGCTCAGACTTCTTGGAAATGCACTAAAAAAGGAGGTGGTATTTGACAGGAAGGGGAAACTTAGATTGCTGGAAACTTTCTGGTGCCAGGGACGAAAGGTTTCTGGTTGTGCACTTTTAGCACCTTGCTAACAAACTTACATAGTTCCTCCTTGGAAAACTGGGTCCTGACATTAATTTATATAATAAGTTGAGTCGATCTTATCAGATCAAAGATGTATTTCATACTCTGCTGGATATGTTGTTTTTTTTTTAAACCACACAATTCTGGCTGTATTTGGTATGAAAACACACACATAAAATCACTCATGAGAAACTGAAGTTGGTTGGGGGACAGACTGCTATATGAATTTGACATTTGCTAATACCACGACGCACTGCATTTTTTTTTCCTGGTACTCAGTTATTAAGTTTTTGGGGTTTTTTTTTTAGGTGTCCAAGGTGTGTCGAGTGGTTATAGGTCACTTTCAGAGAAGTTGAATGAAGTAGCTGGTCCATCCCGGCCACTGTCTACTGCTAAAGATGTTTCCTTCCCATCTGAGTCTCGGTGGAGTTATAGTTTTTAAGTAGATGCATATTTTAACGTTACCAAAATTTTTGAATAACAAGAAAAAAAGAATAAGACAGGTTTCTCTTTGGAAAATGGTGAATATGGTGCTTTCCATGTGACATAGTTTGAGCTCTCTAATGTTTGCTGCGTAGTTAGGATTCTCATCAGGTAGGTGTGGTGACACACATCTGTAATCCCCAGCTACTTGGGAGCCTGAGGCAAGAGGATCATTTGAGCCCAAGATTGAAGGCCAGCTTTACACCATAGGGAGACCCTGTGTCGGTGGGGAAAAAAAAAAAATCTTAATGTTGAAAACAGTTGCATAGAATCTTAAATTCAGGAATGGAAGACTCTGGTCTTGTCTTTCCCAATGAAAAGGGATTTCTTCCTGTAGGCACAACTGTTGGGTGTCACCTGGACTGAACTCCAATGCACTGGCAATCATGGGGACAGATGCCAGGCAGGCAATTTGGAAAGATGTTTTTGGGACACAATCATGACCCTGTGTCTAGAACAGTTCCCCATCCTCTTAGATGGTTACTTTCTAATATTCCATGAGGTTCTAGACCATTATTATAAGTCTCCCTAAAATTCACCTCAATGCAATTAATTTTGACTGAGCACTGAGATACTATGAATAGCATTTCATTGTCCTGCAAAGGGAACACTTTATGAAACAAATGTTAAATTAAAGCCATTTGGTTTCTGGAATCTGTGAATATAATTTAGAATATGAATTGCTATGTGCAAAAGAAAATTATTAAGACTACAGAATTTGACAAATGGTTAATGTTCAAAAGCATTAAATTAAAATGTCACAAGTCGGCTATGACTGAGCTGCCCAGGGGATCTTGCCCAGAGTTGGTTTTGAAGGAGTGGTCTACTGCCACCACTACTGGGCAGCACAACTCCTTCTGGGGGACTGGTTTCTTCTGGAAGGTAAATAAGCCTTTTTTGAACATGAAAATCATAAAAAATTATAAAGCAACTGCAAGTGTAAAAATTGGGTTTTTAAATACACCATCAGTAACTAGTACATGGTACTTGACCTGTGAGTAGTAAATAAAGAATTCAATAGAATATAGTTCACATGTGTCAGTACAGTCATCTTTCATAGCCCTGGATTCTGCATTCTTGGAGTCAACCTACCACAGATCAAAAATATTCTGAGGAAAAAAATGTTGCATCTGCCCTGAACAAGTAACGGGCTTCTTTCCTTGTCGTCATTTCTGTAGCGACACAGTATTACAACAATTTACATAGCATTTACGTTGTACTGGGTGTTATAAGTAACCTAGAGCCTATTTAAAATATATGGGAGCATGTGGGTAGGTGATATGAAATACTGTGCCATTTTATAGAACTCGAGCACCTGCAGGTTTTGGTTTCCATGGGGAAGGAGGTGTCCTAGAACTAACCCTCCACCAAAACCAAGGAAAGATGGAAGTCTCTAGAGCCCTGTCTCCTAAAATGAATAAGTAATAAATATTCTAAAAAGGATTTTTCCCCTCCCTGTTTTGCATCTCAACAAATTTCTATTTCCTGACATCATCCAAAGCAAAAGGTTTGCCAAGACTAGAAAGCTTGTTCTTTGCCACGTGGGAGACCGTTAGCTAAAGCTATAAATGTGGCACACTGATGAACATTGTCATTTTAATTCTGTCAAGCACCAAGGGTAAACTGGAAAATGAATTATGCTATATATAAACTTGAAAGTAGCTTCATCTTCGCGGTAGCCATGCCTCTTAAAAACAGCATCTCACAACCTCCCAGAATTTGTTCACTTGTCTGTGTTTTCTATTATACGCTGGTGGATTTTGGAAAGATGACATGGCTGAAGAGTGGGTGGATATTTTCTCAGTAGGTTTTGCCCCTTTCTTCGTCCTCTAGAAGACGGCAATTTGTAGCTCCTTTGGAACGATATCAAGTTCTTGTCTGGAAAGTGTTCTGAATTTATTAACCTAATAAACCATAGCGTGACTTAGATGCCCAATTAATAGTTGCCATTGATTCTTCTCATTTATAGAGGATGAGTCTCAACAGAGGCCGTTCTGCACACTGGTTCTTTGCCGTCTGGCAACAGGTTATGTGCCCCTGCTCACGGTGCTTGCCAACTAGAACTCCATGTCTGGAAGTGCCCAGAGCATGGTGGTAATGAGGCTGAGGTCGTGGGTTTAATTCTCGTGTGGGCCAGTTAGCTTAGCTCAGTCCTAAGCCCCTGAACCATGTTCTTGATGCTTGTGAAAGAAAGTCTAACAGATAGCACCCCTCGAAATCTCTCGGGAAAGAGACCATGTCTGGTAAGTTGAAGAAACAATGAACACACACAGAGCAAATCAGGTTCTCTAAGAATTGTTCTTCCTGTGTCTTGGCTTGGCTTGGCTTAAGGGGATCAAGGTCAGTGTGAAATATAGTTATGAAGAAAACAAAGCATGTGTCTTATTGAGTATGCTGTGGACAGAAAAGAACTGTAGATTCTAGGGACTCTTGAGTGCTTGTCTGTCAAGTCTCAGAATGGCCTCAATTTATTCAGTGACAAAGCAGCAGTGTTGCTGTGACGTGCTGTCCATCTTCATGGTTGTCTTTTGTGTTCAGTACAAATGTCTTCAGAATATTTAAAAGAATGTGGAGACTGACAAAGATTAGCTTTTAAAAATGTAATGTCTTAGCCAGGTGCCATGGCGCACACCTGTAATCCCTGCGGTGGACACCTATAATCCCAGCGGCTCGGGAGTCCAAGATAGGAGGATCATGAGTTCAAAGCCAGCCTCAGCAAAAGCAAGGTACTAAGCAACTGAGTGAGACCCTGTCTCTAAATAAAATATAAAATAGGGCTGGGGATGTGGCTCAGTGTTGACTGCCCCTGAGTTCAATCCCTGGTTGCCACCCCCACTCCCTGCCCCCCCCAAAAAAAAACTGTCTTCAGACATGGGAGGCCTCAAACTATTTTAGTTCTTGTTGCCTCAAAATGACAGGGATTCCAGAGACTTGGATGGGAGGGGGCCGATTCCACTCACCATCTCTTCTACAGTGATGGTCAGAGAGACCACTCCCCTGGTGGTGAGGATTCTCAGGAGAATGGCAGGTGATGCAGTGACTTTATGGCACAAGATGTCATTTATTAATGCCCTGAATTCACAAGGTACATTACTGCCCAAACTGCTCCCAATGGGAGAAGGCAAAAAAGGAAAAACAACATGGAATAAAATGGCATCAAATCTTTACACATATGCAATTCTAGAGCCAGAAATCTAGAGAGAGACAATCTTAGCTGCTGCTTTCAAATGGAAGTCACATCTCACTGGTGGGTCATGAAATTAATTTTCAAGTTATGACCAGCATTTTTTTTTTGGGGGGGGGGATGAGTGATTGAACTCAGGGGTACTCACTTAGCCACTGAGTCACATCCCCAGCCCTATTTTGTATTTTTTTTTTATTTAGAGACAAGATCTCGCTGAGTTGCTTAGCACCTTGCTTTTGCTTAGGCTGGCTTTAAACTCATGATCCTCATGCCTCAGCCTCCCAAGCTGCTGGCATTATAGGCATGCGCCACCAAGCCCAGCTATAACCAGCATTTTTGAAAGGAGAAAAATGAAGAAAAAGAAAATAGAGTACATCACCCTTAGTAAGGATCTATATTGGCTTTAAAACGGGGGGTGGCGGGGAGGGTGTTGTTTTGTGAGTTATGGTTTAAAATGTACTTTTCACTGGATCATGGTCAAAAAAATTTGAAAATCAATGAGTGATCCAGGCTCACCCTTCCACACAAGTATAGTCTCAGGCTCAAGGGCATATGGCTAAAGTGGAGCACAACAGTGCCCACATGGGTCCTATGATTCCCTCCACAGGACCCATGCTTCACTCCAGCCACTACTAAATACTGAGCGTGTTTTTCATAATCACAGTGTGATACGTTTGTGGTTCCTCCTTCATGAGAACCCACTGAACAAAAGCCGTATCAATCGTTCTGGGCCTGCAGGTCCTGGACATTCCCAGACTCTCCATCCCCAGAACAAACACAAAGTCCTTCCCTAGAGCTTAACTGCAAGGAGGAAGGAAATATTTCCAAATGCCTTTTGTTGGTAGAAATCCCCCGTGTTTACTCGGTTATTACATTGTAGACAGCGCTTGGCATGCAGAGTGGAGGGTAATGAGAGAAGGTGCAGCCCACGCCCTATTGATCTCAGGACAAGCTGTCCTGACAAATAGGACTTCCGTGGGGAGAGAACACTGTGTTTGGGTGAGATAATAAAGGGCCAAAGCTGGGTCACCTATGGCACAGAAGCTACTGCGTGGGTCTCCAGAGCTTCCTGAAGAGGGCGATCTCCTGCCAGAAGTTGATTTGTCATTGGACATGACAATTGGGAGTCCTGGCCTCTACTTCCCTCCACAGAGGCCATTTGCCAGCTGACCAGGATCCCAGGCTATTTAGACAGGTGTTTTCTCTCGCCTCAGGCCTGGGTAGGTAAGTTATTCTTCCAAGTACTGGAGGAGTGTGTCCCTCCGCCTACCTCTATTGGGCCCGTAAAAGCTGAGGTGAAAATAGCTGTAGTGCCTCTGGGTTTTCCCACTGTGGCTTGCTGACATCTGGGTGAGCATTTTAGCCTGTGCCCGGTCCAAACTGTGGTATCTTTACAGGCTCGCTTCTAAAGATCGGGAGTTGCTGAAAAGGCTGAAATGCTTGGTGTAAATATACAGCAGAAAAAGGCTTGTTATTTCCCTGGTCCCTGGAGAAGTCCTGGCCGTCTCCATCAGAGCAATGGGTAGACTTCATTTTTTGTGTGTGCTCCCTCTGCCTCGAGTTGGATTTTCTCGCTCGTTCCCCTTTCCCATCCTTGTTTTGACAGGGAAGAAAGTAAACGTAGCTGGTGATAAAGCTGGGAGCTCAGGCTGTCAACTGCAGCTGCTGCCAAAGTCTAGCGCCCTCTCGGTAGCAGCTGGCCCTTCTGCATGGTAATTAGTTGTATGGGAATTTTCACAGGAACCTCCCCAAGGGGCAATTTTACCAAAGAGTAACCCTCTTGTCTAGACCGTACAAACCCATAAAGTCATCGCTAACTGGAATTTCCAAGCGACAAAGCAGCAATAGAAAAAAACCGCATGCTGTCTCGCTGGGCGCTCAGGTATAGAGCATGCATTGTGGAGACCTCTGCGCCCAGTGCAGACCCCTCTCTGGGAGGGTAATGGAAACTCTCCCACTGGACTCCATCACCCAAGGAGAGACAGCCCACTTCTGATTTCTGCTTAATTTTAATCCAAACAGCTACTTAAAATGCAAAATGCCGTTTCCTTGCATTTTAAACCCAGTCCTCCTGCTTGGGATTTTATTTTTACTGTTAATTTTTTAGGAAGATCCAACCCCTTTCTTCCTTGCCAAAGCTAATTACTAATTAGTGAGATAAAAGTAGCTTAATACTTGACATTTTAAGAAACTAGGCTGGCAGAACTGACCTACAGAGAGATTAAAAGGATTCAGGTTTCTAATCCTGTCTTCTTTCCACAGCAAGTGCTTAGAAAAACCCTGAGTGTTGCAGCAATGGTAGTGCTAATGACACAGGTGAATGGAAGCGTGCTCTGCGGGGGGTGGGGGGGGTGGCCCTGGAGACCCTGGAGACCCTGCAGACCCTGCACAGGTGCACTCCTAAAAGTCGGGACAGAATCAGCTGCCCAAAGCCATGCCTGGGTCCAGCAAGTAGATTTGACTTTTCAGAAGTGACGTTAAAAACCAAGATGACCAGAGGAGGAAAACAAATCCGAAGTTATGATTAACTCAATCAAAAGTCATGGGAGCAGGTTGAAGCCAGACCCTGTGGCCCACCTTGGCAAAAAGCAGTAGACAGCTAGCCCACTGGAGGGCTAAGAATAACAACGGGAGTTACCGTATGGGGCCCCCAGATGTGCTGGGCACTTTGCTGAGCATATTCCATCCTCCTTTTATGTATGACAAAGACTGCAAAGTAAAAGATGTTCAGTAACTGGCCCCACATCACACTGCCAGTAGGTTTGGGTGGTTGGGTCTTAACCTAGATTTGCTTCTCCAGACCATGCTTCTGAGTGCTCCCCTCTCCTGCCTCTTAAAAGAGCCTGAAAATGAAAACTCAGAAACATGCTTCATTGTACGTCCTTCCATAGTTATGGTCTCAGTTCATCCCAAGCTCTTAAAATAATTATTGATTCCCCAGGTATAACTAGGAGAGAGGGTTTATTGTTTGGTTTTTTTTTTTTTTTTTTTTTTTTTGGTACCCAGGGGTGCTTAACCACTGAGCCACATCCCCCGCCCTTTTTGATATTTTATTTAGAGGCAGGGCCTCGCTAAGTTGCTGAGGCTGGCTTTGAACTAGCGAACATCCTGCCTCAGCCTCCTGAGCCCCTGGGATTACAGGCGTGTGGCACCATGGCCTTGGAGGGCTGTTCTTATCAATATACTGAACAGACATTTGAGATGCTACTGTATGTCTAAGAGTGGACAGACAGATAAAAGACTGGAGTTACCTCCAGTAGCCCAGAGACTGTAAGTTCCATATGGGATGGTGAGTACTTTCATGGAGACCTGCTCCATGGACACATAACAAGAAGCAGCACCCAGCTCAGACTCGGGTAAGGAGTCACAGGAGACTTCCTGGAGGCAGTGATATCCAAGCCAAGTTTTAAGAATGAGCACCTCTTGGAGGAAGAGGAAGAAAAGAGTGTGTAAGATGGGTGGGAGGAATGCCCAGAAGACTAGAGGTAGTACTATTTTCTAAGTGAGGGAAAGACATTGGAGGGTTATAAAGAAGGGAATGTCTTGGCGTGTTCTGCATTTTTGAAAAGGTTATTTTGACTGCTGAATGAATATGGGGGAGGAATTACTGCTGTTGTCCAGAGGAGGGATGAAGTTGGTGAGAACCAGGGTAATCGGGTGGATGGAGTCAAATGCCGTGGAGATAGAGCCTACAGGAGCTGGATGAGGCTGGAGAGAGAGGAGACCCCACTCCCACCACCCACAGCCCAGGGTTGCTGGCTGGAACAGCCGAGTGCTGGCATTGTAATGTCTTTAGCAGAGTGGGGAGCAGTGGATTCTCGGGGGCAGATAATCAAGGCATAGTCTTAAACCACGGGCCACCTCTATCTTGGTATACAGTGTTTCAGTAGTTCCCAAATTCCTTCCTGAGAAATAAACCCTCACCCCTGATCTAGCAAGGCAAATTCAGGGGATCGGGAGTTTCCCGAAGCACCCACATGCTCTTGGGGCTGCCAACAGCAGTCCATGGGTGGTGGTTGCCAATCCCCACTGTTAAAAGTTAAAAAGGCCGATTTTAGTGACCTGTTAAAAGGCCAATTTTAGTGACCTGAAGGCTGTGTGACCAATATTCCTGCCCAGGTGCAAAGCCAGTGTTACACCACACCACTCCCATCCGCCATTGCTGGTTGAACCTCCGGGGTATTCCCAGATAGTCATTCTGAAAGTAAAGGGAGAGAAAGCGGCTACGTCGATGCTCTCCCCTAGATGTCAGGCGTGCCCTACTAAGTAGAGAACCTTGAAAGAAGTACCCTTTCTTAAGTGACAGGAATGTTCCCATAAATTAATGTTTTTCATAAGGACCTAAGGCTCAGATGTCTGTCTGAACGATCCGATCCTCATAAATTGGCAGATTGGTTCTGGAAATCCCATGAGCCTGGGCTTTCTTGGGAGAGATTTATGGCACTTCCCGTTGGCATTGAGGCCAGGAAAAACATCACAGCTCCCTCAGAACTTCTGGGTTTTGTTCCTGCAGGGGCGGGAGGGTGGGGAGAGGTGTACTGAACCAAGGCCACTTTGGAAGAAAACCATTCAGACGTCTTTTCCAGAACCTCAGGAAGAGCCTGTGCTCTGCTGAGGGGATCACAGTCTTCTGCCCTCGGCTCATCTCTCCTTGGGGAGTTTCCCAGGCTCAGCTCCTTCACCCAGCGGAGTCTGTAGCGTGGGAAGCGATCCAGAGCTCATGGGCCCATTCCAAGGCCCATTCCACCTCTGCAGGCAGTAGCCTTAGACCTTCAGCAGCAGGGCCCTGTGCCCAGCTGTAGTTGAGTCCACTTGCACTGGGTGGTGTGGTTTCTCCAAAACAGTGTTAATGAGTGGAAAATCAATTCCCTCTTGGACTGAACAAAGAAAGACTAATTAAGATGGCCATTCCATTAGAACCCCTACCCGGCAAATCTGTTTGACCAAATTACACATTGCAATATATCTGTGGACGAATTTGTTGTTACGTATTCATACATGCACGCAATATGCATGTATAATTTGGTCAGTTTCATTCCTCAGTACCCCCCCTTCTCCTGCCTCCCCTAACCCTTCCTCTGTTCTGCTGATCTGCCTTCAACCCCTATAATAACTGCACCCAACAATCTACATCTGCCTCAGCAGCAGCATATTGGACAAGAATCAGAAAGCACAATACCAACTCTCTGGAAGAAAGACAGACAGGCAGCTGGGTCTAATGACTATTGTTGAAAGATCCAGTGCTGAGAGCTGTAGTGCAGAGGTGAGTTAAAAAGAATCGCTACTCTCTGGCAGCTGGGAGTGTTACGGAGGAAAAGTGTGTCGAGCCCCAGAAGATTGAGGCCTAAGAGCTAAAACCATCAAAATAAGAAGCAATCCCATCTACTTGGGAATAAGTCCATTAACATTTACCTGGAAGAAAGTAGCATTTGAGAAAGGTTTTCTAGGAGGAGTGCAGGGAAGGGCAGAAGGTAAGGTAGGTATTGTGGATTCCAAGTCAGAAACTAGCCAGAAAGTACAAGTATGGTCGGGGTCCAGTGATGGTGTCCACCACAGTGGACTTAGTTGCATTGGATTCACAAAGAGATGGAAGAATTTGTTTTTCATAGAAGTGGTGACGGTGGGTAGGGAGCATTTAAAATAAGAGAAGTAATTAATGAATTCAAAGAGAAGCCAGATTAGGGATTGCAGCTGTTTGGGGGGAATGTTAATGCAGCAGCCGGAAGAAGGATGGGCCGGAGAACAGGGCCTGGAGCCTGGCTTATCAGTGAGGAGGTTATTTCAAAAGTCAGGGGTGAGGCCCTTGTAGGAAACAGATTTGATTTTCTTGATGAACGTTTCTGCTTGTCAGACGGGAAATGACTTGACGTGGAAGGCTTTTTGGGGGCTGTTCTGCGTAGCCCAAATCCCTCCCAGTTGATAGAAACCTGCCCAGTCAGTTGCTCCATATAAGTAAACCTTGTAGACTTTGGAATGTTTATGTTTGGCCCAGAATGGCTCTGGTTTTTTTACACAGCTGTAAAGTGTATTTAACTCCCAAATATAAAGCACTTCTTGACTACTGTTTCATAGCTTCATAAAACGAGGCTCCTCCGTTGCGTAGGTACTTTTTGTTGTCATCCCCTATCTTTTTACGCAAATCTGTTTCCTGATATTGTTATTCCAGCAGAAAAAAAATGCAACCCCGTGTAAACGACCTTCTTTTTACAAGCAGCCATAAGAAGAAAGCCCCAAAGACAATAAGGAGCCTCCGCATTTATATTTTTAACCCGGATTACAGATCTAACTAGCAGGGAAGCAAAATCGCTTTAATTATGAATGTTTTTCATTGTCGTTGTGAGTGTAAGTCAGTAACAGATGTTCATTTTCCCTAGCTCAACTGTTTTTAATTCTTTCTCAAACATGGAGAGAGAAATCTTTAAACATTTGCCAAAGTTCAATTAACATCCCCTGGCTGAAGGTGGAAAATGCCCTACTTTGTTTTTTCTCGGCCATATACCTGCTCTGGCTGCCCATGCCATGGAGCACAGGGAGGGATTCCAGCTGGCACAGGTTTTATGACTGCAAAGTTAATTTGCAGAGAAAGCCTTTGGCGGGGAGGGGTCTGTTCACCATTTTATATATTTATTTACTTTTTTTCAGTTATAAATAAAATTGCACTATAAAACATTGCAGCTTAATTGCAGGAAACCCAATGCATTTTTGTTGTTGTTGTTCTGCAAGTGGTTAATAGCTTGTTTTTTTGTTTATAAGGAGTTGTAGAAGTTATGTGTAAGAATATGTTTACAGCCAAGGCTGTGACTTGGTTTATCGTGTTTTTCCTGTGCCGTGTGGAACAGACGGCTGTTCATTATTGAAAGGCCTTATTCTATGAAGAACGGGGTTTTGGAGGGGAAAGAGTTTATGGAACAATACCCGATGGCTTCCAGAGACGTGGCGCCCTGTGACCATAAAGCCTCAACAGCACCGTGGGCAGCGATGTTGTCACAATTCTCATTAGTGCCTCAGAAGTATTTTAGCTGCATTTGAAGTGAATCCTGAACAGAGCACTTGAGATGGTAGATAGGTAGGTAGGTAGATGGAGTGATTCGGTCAGCTAGGACAGAAGAAGTGCCACCCATTGGAACCACGTACTGTTTCGCACCCACCCCCAAAAGACTGAGACCATCATAGTTTGAATTTGGGGTTTGGCTTTCTAAACATTGACTTAAAAAAAAAAAAAAAAAAAAAAAAACAGTCTACAGAACATTTCTCTTGGATGCTAAAATTCAAAAATTATACCTCTGAGGTAGTCTGAAAGGGCCATTTACAGATGCGTACTGGGCAGGTGGCTTGGCCTGGGATGACACTGCCCATTCCAGAGATGGTTTTGTGTGCTACCAAGATTTGCTGAGTATCTTTTTCTTAATCCTCATTTAGGTAACTGGAACATACTTCCTTGATAGTCTCTGACATGTGGATTATTCCAGTAGGAAATCTGTGCATGACATATGACTTAGGGGACTCACAAACGGTCGTTAGTTTGTCTGGAGGTGAAAAGGAGCATTCTCCTTGCACAGCGCACAGCAAGCCGGAAGGAGGGGAGGAATAGCTGGAGACCGAGCTGGCTGATGGGAGGTTGGCCGCGGGTTGAGGTACAGTGTCACAGACCCGCAGGCACATGGGGCTGCCTCCAAGGTCTACCTGCATGTCTCTGGGCCAGGGCTAATGTGAAAAATGAACCATTTGGATTTAGTGCTGATCACAAATCAAACTAGAACAAATGAAAGGGGAGGATGGAGCCGTATTCAGTCATTCAGCGATGTCAGCACTCAGCATTGGAAATGTTCACCTTCCTTTATTTCCCTCTGGACCTCACTTCTACTTCACATTATAGTGATAGTTTAAGAGAAGTGTTTCAACTCCATGTTCTTTGTATATTCACGAAGCTGCGTCTGTGTACACAAATCACAGCTGGGGGATACGAGAACTTGGTCCAAGCTGTGTAGGCAATATTGCTAACTTCTCTGCAGTTGTTGAAAGAGGTTCTCATTGGAACCCTATTCAGATGAGCTAGTAAGTGGCCTTCCAGGTTGATACAAGCCTGAGGGACTGGGTGGGTTTGAGCAGCTCATAAGCAGCCCCTGTGATGTGGTGACCTCTGTTTCCAGGCTCATGAATGCTGATTTTCCCATTTGTTTGACCTCAGCAGCCCCTGGCAGGACATTAGAGGGGCACCGGTGACCTAGTGCCAGATTTCCCTCCCTGCCTGGGCCTTTGCTGAGTGTGTGACTGGAACAGATCACTTCCCAGGCCTCAGTTTAATCTTCTGTAAGAGGAGAGGTTGGCCCAGAAGACCTGAGGTCCTTTCCAGCCCCTGGATGTTATCTTCCTGTGACCCAGTGATGACATGTACCGTCAAGCATGGGTATTTGTCAACCCGCCAGAACATGTATACTGCTGGTGTTTTTATGATTGCAAGTCAGAAACAAGAAACAGAGCCCAAGCCCTCTTCAAATTTAAAATTGAGCTGGGTTTGATAGTGCATACCTGTAATCCTAGTGGCTCAGGAGGCTGAGGCAGGAGGATCTTGAGTCCAAAGCCAGCCTCAGCAACTTAATGAGGCCCTAAGCAACTTAGACTGTGTCTCTAAATAAAATATGAAAAAAAAAAATTAAAAATGGGCTGGGAATGTGGCTCAGGAGTTAATCTCATCTGGGTTCAATCCCCAGTACCAAAAAAAGAAAACTTGAAATTGGAAGATAATCATGAAAGGTCACTACGTGACCAGACAAAGGTAGAAGAGCAGGGTCTGGATTCAGGAGGCTTGGGCCAGGGGATGGGGCCGAGCCACGAGGGCACTACCTGTGGGGTCCCAAAACTGCTGGAGGGATTTTTAAATATGGCTAGGGAAGTGGGGCCAGATAGTGGAGAATCGAGGCGAATAAGACACTGAAATTCAAAACAAATTCTTCCTTTACTATATATGGGGAGTCAGAGTTTGGTTCGAAGCACCACTTCCTAACCGTAGAAGGGACAAAAGTGGCAGAGCACTGAGATGGTGGCCTGTGTTGCTATTTTTGTCTTTCATGGACAAAGCCTACGTGGTGGTTGGGACGTCTTCCTGGCCAGCCCTCTGCAGCATATGATTCCCAAAAACAAGCCAGAAGCAGCCCTTTAGGTCTTCCGTGGGATTACCACACGAGGAAGTGACCCAGATAGAAGGCCCTGCTCAGGCTTAATAATCTGTCTTGTAAACAAGGGGAGGAAGGGCAGTTGGTGCCACCAGGACCAGCTGTCTGGAGTGGCAGAAATGTCTGGTCCGTCCTCATTCATTATAATAAAAACTGTCATCCAAATGGCCAAGAAGGCCGTTCAGGCAGTGCAGAATTTAAGAACCTGGTGACTTTGGAGTCCTACTTGTGAATATGTCATCCGTCACACTTCCAAGTAAGGCTTTGGGCTTCCCCTATTTTTATTGTCACTTGCTTGGAGACTGATTGGTGTGGTTTATTAGGCCACAACTGTTCCTGTTTTTAGCCTTTAATAAATGCCTCATAATGAAGACAGTCTCATTGTTAAAGCAGGGAATCCTCTTGCTTATCACTGCGTGTTGTTTATATGGCATCTTCTGTTTGGCAAGGCATTTGGGGAGCAATCTGAGAAGTCTGTGACCTGGGGGTGCAGGATTTGACATCTAAAAGTACACATGTCCAGAGTGACCCTGAAATAAAATGGGATGAGGGTGAAAAAGAGCCCTACCATCTCTAATCTGCAAAAGAAGGGAGGTGTCATGCTCCTGTCAACCCAGCCCTACACTGAGCCCCACCTCTACCAACCATCGTGAATGGCCTGTTCTGCATGTTCGCTCCAACGTTGCCTTGGCCCGTGGCTATAGTGGTTCTCATCATGTGGGCTGATTGGGGATTGAAGGAAGTTAAGTCCCTAAGAGTGACAAACAGGGTTTAAATGGCAGTTTGAGTAAAGGGTCCTGTGCTCTGATTCAGAGGCAGCCTCACTGCCAGAGTTGGTGCTTGCAGGTCGTAGCATCCGAGATCTAAGAGCTTTTTTTTTTTCCTGTTTTGGAGTGGGGAGGTACCAGTGATTGAACTCGGGGACTCTCAACCATCTTTCTTTGGTACCAGGGATTGAACTCAGGGGCACTTGAGCCCTGAGCACATCCTCAGCCCTATTTTGTATTTTATTTAGAGACCAGGTCTCACTGAGTTGCTTAGTACCTTGCTGTTGCTGAGGCTGGCTTTGAACTCACTATCCTCCTGCCTCAGCCTCCCAAGCTGATAAGATCACAGGCATCCCTCAGCCATTTTTGAAATCAGATCCACATGAATAAGGATCTGGTCTTCTGAAGAAGTGACATCATGCCTTTGTCACAGAACATATGCCAGGATGGACTGGGGCAGGGGGGTTGATGGAGCAAGATGGCCAGGTCAGAACTGGGAGCACCACAGCTTGTCCAGGGGTGGATGGCCAGAAACCCCAAGGCTGATAAAAACAGCACAGACGGACAGATGAATCTGGAGCAGGCATCAGGTGGCAAGGCCAGAGCTAGCCCTCACTGGGGCAAACATGAGCCAGCATTAGCCTAGAGAGAGGGCTGAGGAGGGACCATAGGCACAGACACTTGACGCATCAGGGCTGCTGTGAGGACCTGGTAATAACTAGTAGGCTTGAGAGCAGGGACAGCCATACCAGTGACAATGGACAGGGGAAGCTGGTCAGCTCTGGAAGCTCCTGGGGCTCTGTCACCGACCCCAGGTCTTGAAAAAGCCATTGAGCAGTATCTGTCACCCTAATTGAGCAGACCCCTGTGATTTCTCAAACTAGAATCAACCAGTCAAAATACTAACAGTGTTGACTGCGTTTAGGTAGATATAACCCATGGACTCCTCAGACGTGGGAGTCACAGCAAGAGAAGAGAGTAGAAGAGAAATTGAGTAGCCCTAGGCCTCTGAGCTAGTCATTGATGGAGGCAGTGTTGGAACCAGACTTTCAGGTCCCATCATGTCCTCTTGTGACCGTGAGTTCCTGCTAAAAAAATTAAAATGTCAGGAAAAACATTGTCAGGGACACTGGCCTCCCAAAGCCTACCATGACACCTGTGCTAAGAGAGACTTTGTTTTGTTTTTTTTTTTTAAAAAAAAAAAGTGCATGTATGAAGTGAAGAGCCAGGCCCAAGGAGGGTCACCTCGCCTGCCTCTTGTTCAGCCCGTGCCATCATGTCTTAGTGTGCAAAGTCAGACACTCCCCAACAACCCCTACCTCCAGTACTGGGGATTGAACCAGGGGATGCCTTACCACTGAGCCACATCCCCAGCCCTTTCTTCTTTCATTTTGAGATAGGGTCTCACTAAGTTCCTTAGGGCCTCACTAAGTTCCTGAGGCTGGCCTTGAACTTGCGACCTCTGGCCTCAATCTCTAGGCCTGCACCACTGAGCCTGGCCCAGACTCTATTTTTATAACATGCTTACAACAGTTCCTTTGAGTGGGAAATTCTTGCTCTTGCAGTTTCTCCCCAATTGCTTTTATCAAAAGTTTGTCACACACAAATATTTGACCAGATTAAAACATGGCCCTGGTGACAAGGAAGCCCACCTGGTATGTGCAATATGTAAAAATGACGCTGCTGGGTGCCCTTAGGCCGAGGCCTGTTATGAAGCCAAACAGCCGCCTTCAGCATCAGAAGTGCACTCATAAAACTCATTTTTCACTCGGCAGCGTCTGCAGTTTCCACATGGGACAAAGTGTGAAACTAAGCTTTTATGGGAGATCTCTGAGATTCGCCTGAACTTTCAGTGACTCTCACGACATTATTCCCCAGAGGAGCGACGTGGTTTCTGTTGTGGCACATTTTCGTGCCGTGTGCTTTGTCTGGGAAGAGACCCGTTTACTCTGTTGCTGTAGACACTGGTTTCTGCTGGCAGACCTAATTACCCCTCATCTTGATCATCGCCACACTTCTCATATCTGTCATCCTCCCCTTCCCGGCCCTCCTTGTGTTTTCTCTCTGCATAAAAATGCTCACCCAGACGGTGGGCACGTACTCTATAAATACAGCACACTTTGTTTCGTAATTGGGAAGAGAAACGCCATATCAATAATTCCAGCGCTGCACAGACGCAGCTCAGCGAGGGCAGTGCCTGCTCTTCTGCAATGTGTTCCGTCTTCTGGCATCAGAGGGGGCTGCTCCCCTCACCTCTGGCACCTCTGACCTCTCAGGCCTCCATGTTGTGATGATTATCCTGGTGCCCAAGGCCGGTGTTACAAACTTCAGGTTCCGTGTGTGTCGTTCACCCCCAGGGTCTCCAGGACTGTGAATGAATTAATGAAAATATTTTTGGCACTATCATCCTCAATCAGCAATTTGTTAGTAGTCAGAATCTTTGGTCATTGTCTTTTTTTTTTTTGGTGCTGGGGATTGAACCCAGGGGCACTTAACCACTGAGCCACATCCTCAGCCCTTTTTTTTTTTTTTTTTTTTTTGTGTGTGTGTGTGTGTGTTTTATTTAAAGACAGGGTCACGATGAGTTATTGAGGCTGACTTTGAACTCGTGAGTCTCCTGTCTCAGCCTCACAAACTGCTGGGATTACAGGGTCACACCACCACACCCAGCCATCTTTGGTCATTTCTTTCAAGATCAGATAACTTTTAAATGCTGATTAAAATGATGACATCAACCAGTGCTAATTAGTATATAACTATGTGCCAGATATCAATCTGAATACTTTATACATATGAAATCATATGGTCTTCACAGTAGCCTCGTGGGGTTAATTCTAGTATTCTCATTGTGTAGATGAGGAAGTAGAGCAGAAAGAGGTAGAATAAATGGTCTGAGGCCACCAGATAGACAGAAGAGAGCTGGAATCTTCACATGGGAAGCCTCTTCCAGGTCCCTGCTCTGAGCCACAGCACCATGTGGTCTCCAGATAGTTTGGTTTGATTTTTGCAGTTATGCTTAGTAAAATTCATAGAACGACAAAGCTGTTGTCTGTGTGTATCTTCCCCAGTTGTGATCCCTAATATCATTTATTATCTACAAATTGGAGTTTCTATTAAATAAGCAAAACTCATAAGTACAAAACGTATGTATTGCACATATGTATCTACATGTGCTGGGGCTTGGAGCACCTGGTGCCGGCAGGCTTTGCCACAGCTTTACTTCATTCCACAAAGGCAAGTCGGGGGCCTGCTCAGGTCGGGCACTGTGCAGGTGCTGGGGGAATAACTGTAATCCTGTTCCTCCCCTGGGAACAGGGGAGGCTGATGGAGAAGAAGAGTCAGCAAGCTGCCACTGTGCTTGCCCAGACTCTCCTCCTGCAAAGGCTCTGGCTCCTTCCCTGGGCTGGGCAGCTGCATCTCTCTGAGTCACATCCAAAGCACTGGCTCCCAGAGGGCCACTCACCCTCATGGGCATCAGCCCTCCCTCGTCTGGCTGCAAGGGAAGAGAGCCCATTCTGCTGGGCAACCTGACGTCAGACTGGGCAAGGGCCCAGGGCAGCCTGCATGACCATTCTTAATTCAGCAGAACGGCTCCGGATGATGTGTGGCCATGCCTCAGAATAGGTTCACCCACTTAGAACATAAAGTTGGGCTGTGCTTGAGAGCAGTCTCAGAGAATGGGACCCATGCTCAAAAGGATTCTGAATCCATCAAGAACTTTCTCCAGGGGTAGGGATGTGGCTCAAGTGGTAGCGCGCTCGCCTGGCATGCATGCGGCCCGGGTTCGATCCTCAGCACCACATGCAAACAAAGATGTTGTGTCCGCTGATAACTAAAAAATAAATATTGAAATTCTCTCTCTCTCTCTCTCTCTCTCTCTCTCTTACTTTCTCCCTCTCTCTCCCTCTCTCACTCTGTCTTCAAAAAAAAAAAAAGAACTTTCTCCATACATTCCATCTATTGTAGACACCTGTCACTTTCATATCTGTGACTGGCAGTCTGTAGAGTGTGCCCTGCTGAAGCCTCTGAAGTCAGATTAGTGCCAGCTTGCCTTCCCAGCAGGTTGCAGCTCCTGTGGGGAGGGCTGATGGGCAGCACCCACTGTACCATTGGCTCCCACCTAATCAGTGCGCGCCCTGAATGACCTCTCTTTCTCTGTTAGCCTGCTTTATATCTTAATATTCAAATATCAGAAAGTTGTCTGGTAGTTTTTTTTTTTCCTCTGGATGAAATGATTTTTTAGGAAGAAGTTCTATAAACTGAGATGCAGATGGTCAAAATAGTTGCAAGATTTTTTTGTTTTACTGCTTCACAAATCCAGAATGAACTTGACATTGAGTCACAGAGCTCACATACACACCCCTGAAACAAAGTTTTATGACCACATCTGTACTCTGATACTTCCTATTGCCTTCTGTGCTTTCGTTTTTTAAAACGCCAGTCATGCCCACATAACCCTCTCTGGGTCATAGTCTGCAGTTTGAATATATACTGCGCTGCCCTTGGAGTGGAAGGGGGTCCCACAAGTGGCCAGTCACTGCAGGAAACCTTTACATTAAACCATGCTGAGCCCTTAGCAGTAACTGGAACAGCGAGGGGAAAGAAGTTGGTGTCCCAGACAGGGAGACAGACTGTGGGACTCATGACTGGGGCAAGGTATGGGAGAGGATGTTCCCAAGATCCCTGTTGTCCTGAAGAAGTGTTGTCATTTCTTGCTGCTCAGGTTCCCCCGCCTCCCGCTCCCTAAAAATATGGGCAGTTTTAACTCTGAGACATGAAACATGGGAACAAAGAACGAGCAGCATTTTCTTGTGCTTCTTGAGCAGCGCTTTCTTCTCTGACCAGGGTGGAGAGTTTAGTCAGGCCCATTGGCCAGAGAGCCCCACTAGGGGGCAGTAATGGAACCACACTGCACCCAGGGCTTGACCAAACTGCATAGGTGAGAGGCAGGTGCAGAGGGCTGCTTCCGGTTACCCAGGGAGAAAAGGATGACGAGACATCGTAATAAAAGGCTTGGGAGAAAGGGACCCGGATTTTTTTGGTTGTTTCTTTTTAGCCTTTTTCTTTTTTTTTTTTCTTCCTGAGAATATGGCTATTTAAATACAGAATTTCTTATTGCTTTGTGGAATTGCTTTATATTCTAAATTTCTGAATTTTAGAAGACATTAATTTGAATAGCTTTGGTCTCATGGGTCATGAAGTTAGGGTGACATCTTCCACCTCCCCAATGGAGGATGAAGGAGAGGAGAAAAGTCCCAACTTGCTCCATTAGATACACCAGGAGGGGGATTCCCAGGGTACGCAGGTTTTAGCCAGAGAAGCACAGGTGAGTTTGGTGTGTAGGTGCCCAAGGCAGGCCTTCCTGGGGAGGTGACATCTGAGCTGAGACCATGAGATGACTTTTCACAGCTGATGGTGAAGAGCCAGGAGAGGACTGTCCAAGGATGGGGACCACAAATGAAAAGCTCTGCAGGGGAACAAGCACAGTATTTTTTTTTATCTTTTTAGTTGTTGATGGACCTTTATTTCATTAATTTATATGTGGTACTGAGAATCAAACCCAGTGCCTCACACATGCTAGGCAAGAGCTTTACCACCCAGCCACACCCTGGCCCCAAGCTCAGTATTTTACACACACTTGACCTCTACTTCACAGTGGTAAGAAGAGTATCATTAAAGTGACCCTAGTGTGGTGGACAAGGAGACGCACAAGTATCACAAAAGGGAGGGAAGAAGAATGACAGGGAAGGGAATGAGCATTTAATTAGCCTTTGGCAGAGGAAATAAATTTGAATGTTATTTTGGAATTACAACTTGGAGCATTTGCTAATATTAAACTGAAAATGTCCGCAGTGAGCTCAGGATCCCCAGGAGAAAGAAGCCCTCACAGCCCTGTCCTGCACACAGCTACCCTGCCCCACAGCAGGTCTCACATGGGACTGTAGGACCCCACCTCAACACCTAGCTTTTGACTTTGGGCTGTCCCCTACTGAAAGGAAAGGCTGACCAGTGCCTAGGGCAGGAGTGATACAGGCAGGGCCTGGAGCTTTGGTCATTGTCAGAAAGGAGGATACTTCCAAGGTACCCAGGGAACCCCCAGTTGAAGGTGGCAGTTTCCACATACATGTGCTCCTAAAATGACAGGAGGGGAGGGTTAAAAGTCTTAACCCACAAAGACAAAGACCCAGGGGAGAAGCAGCAACAAAAAGCAAGGAACCTGGAAGCAAATGGTCGAGAGGCAACTGTCTTAGCAGGTTGGTGTGAGCGCAGAAGCAAGCTGACTTGTGCCACATAATCCAGAAAGCCTCAAGAATTGGAGTAACATGAGGGTATGTGACATCTTTTGAGCAGTTGAAAATGTTCTAACAAGGATCATGGTAATGGCTGCACTACTCTGAGGATACAGAAACCAATGACTTGTATGCTGCAAATGGGCGGGTTGTGTAGTTTGTGATGTATCTTAATAAAGCTGATATATACGCATATGAATGAGTATACACACACACACAATTAAGAAATTGGAGCAAGAGATGCTTAGGAATGTGGGGTGTAGGTGAGACTGAAATGAGAACTGGTTGTAAGTCTGTGTTAGGTGTAGCTTCCTTCCTCCCAATCCCTGCAAGGACAGGTAGATGTTTCTTTCACCTACAACAAAACACTGGAGATCAAGTCCCTGGAGAGGCTGAACCACATTTCTGAGAACTGGAATGCCAAGAGAAGAAGACTCCATCCCTAGTGGTAGAATCTCTCTCCTCCCTCCCCACCTCAGGAACCCAGCAATCCTGGAGAAAAGGCTGCAGATGCCACCAGGGACAGCCCTACCCAGGTCACTCTGGGGACAGTCTCCACTTGGCAGCCCCGCCCAGCCTATAGCCAGTGGGCTCCTTATGCCTCACCCTGGAAAGACAGCAGGCAGATGGGCAAGGAGCCCCGAGGCCTGAGAACAGCTTCCAGATCCACAGCGTCTCAGACCTACAGAAGAGGGCAAAACAGAGATGGGAGAAACGGTGACAGAGCAGGGGACAGGAGAAACACAAGCCTTAACTGAAACTGCCTCCTGGGAGGGGAGGAAGGGAACCGAACCAAATTGGGCCTTGGGAATTGAAATAAAAGCCAGAGAGGAATGGCTTTAATCTCCCAGAAGGAGAAGACAAGAAAAAAATGTAAGCCTAGAAGTATGAAGACTATTAGAGGATTGGTCCAGGAGGTATAAATTTGAATAAAGGGAGTTTCCGGAAAGACAGGTAAGAGAGATGAGAGGGAATCATTAACAACAAAATATATATATATGAGATTTCCCAGAAATGAAGGGCATAAGCAGCAGGTGAATGGGTCCCCAGCACAGTGTGAAACAGGCAGGGAGGGGACAGTGAGAAGAAGCACATGAGCCTCCCAAGTCATGCGTCCAGGGTGGGGCACTCCAGCAGCCCCAGAAGCTGGATTTGGAGCCCAGAGGTTGAGCCAGGAAAGGAGCAGCCCCTGGGAAGTGCCTGCCAGAGGGAGTTCACCTCCTGTGGACCCAAGCAAGACAGAATCTCTGGGCAGGACTCAGCTGCATGGGAGAGGCGGAGAGAACCCCCAGGAAGACCTGGAAGGCGATGGTCTGATTGGATCAATAGTGTGGAGCGTGTCAGGAGAGTGTATTTCAGGAAGAAAGCAAGGGGAGAACTGCTTGCTGTGTTTAGGCAGATGGAGAGTTTGCCAGTTCCACTGAGCGTCTTGGATGCACTCAAGGCAGCAGCGTGTATGCTGGGTAGGAACACAGGCTGTGGCGCCAGACAGCAGGCGGAAGAGCTCTGTCACTTTACACAAGTTGCTCTACCTCTCTGAGTGTTCAGTGTAAATCTTACTACCCATCTCAAAGGGTTGTTGTGAGGATTGAATGAATTGATATCTGGTGCTTCAGTCTGTGCCTGACGTACAATGAGCCCCAAATAAGTGTCTGCGGCTAGATGGTGAGGAGGAGGATAAAGATGAGAGATGATGACACATGGGCCATAGAGTGGCATCAGTGAACTTCAAGAACAATAAAAACACAAGCACAGTTCATTACATGGCTCTGTTTCATCAAAATGCAGACTCAGAATACTGTGACACCAAATTTTATAATGAAACTCTACTAGAAGCGGGCAAAGCAGGAAGTGGCTTGGGAGGATTGAAATTCCCACCTTGCACTTGAGGACATCAGCGGCCATCCAAAGCCAAACATCGAAAACCAGCAGTAGAGGCACGTTGTTTAGAAATGGGTGGTAAATGCCAGGTCAAAGACACAGAGGTGCCTGCTGCAGGGAGGGGTGGGCGGGATTCCTCTTCTTCATTACAAGCCTCACAAAAGTGACTGTTTCTGTGTACAAATATAACTGGTTAGGAGAAGGAATTTTATATTAAAAAAGAAGACATTCATGAGGAAATGCTGAGAGGACAGAGGAGGTCACCTAAAGTGACCCACCCTGGCCGAGCCGTGGTGATAACTGGTGAGTAGCTGGTAATGGACAGCCTCTGTGGAAATCCGTGAATCCAGAATGACATTTGAAATGGGGAAGGTGATAGAAACTGTGCTGAAAAGTAGCTATAATATAGAACTGGTAAAAATTTTGCTGCCTAGGTGGCCTCATACTCTGAAAAGTCGATTTCTGTTTATTAAACATGGGCATCATCATCTCCATCACCATTAGCAGATAGGGAATTGTGAGTAAGCCTCCATAGTTCTAGAAAAAGAATGAACTGGGGCAAGACTAGGAAAGGGTGGCCAGCAGACTTGGAGGAAGAAGACCCAGAGAGCTTGGAGTACTGGCAAGAGTGGGCTGTGGCTGGGCTGAGGAAACACCTGGTCCCAGGGAGACGTGATCTCCAGTGACTCTTATAATTACACTGAAGGTTGCAAAGTGGCGAGAAAGATGTGAGCTTTGAAAGTCCTGTTTATGAAGAAACAGAACTTGACAAAAGTTCCCCAAACTTCCAGCCCAGGAAATAAATATATGCTCCCCTGTAAAGTATTTTGTTCTGTTGTCCTGACCAAGAGTCAGTGGGTCAGTCACCAAGAAATTCCCCTTTCTACTGGCCTGAGATCAGCTCCTCTTTTAGGTCTTGCCAGATTCTTGTAACCCCAGGAAGGTCAAATTAAGTATAGAAATAATGAAAAAATCAGATCACTAGAACCAACCTGCATAAGGTTTTGTAGTCACTATGAGCATTTGTTTGATCTGTATGTCTTTAAGATATTTTAAAGCTGAAACTGGATGCAGTGGCACATGCCTGTAATCCTAGGGACTTGGGAGGCTGAGGCAGGGGGATTGAAAGTGGAAGGCCATCCTGGGCAACTTTGTGAGATCCTTGCTCAAGTTGGCTGGGGATGTAGCTCAGTGATAGATCCCCTGGGTTCCAACCCTAGTATCACCTGAATGAATAAATAAGTTATACACACATACTAAATTTAAAGTTTTTAATCAATACTTACATGTATAAGAGCATTTTATTTTTAAAAGTATGTTTTACTATCTAATAGTATTTGAATATTTAGAAATATTTCTTACATAGATTTATAGGTATAAGCATTTAGCATTAAACTAAATACAAATAGTTCTTAAGTTTTCTTTTTTGAAAAAAAATAGTTCTTCAAATATTAAAGATCCAGGCAACTGGGAGTAAGGCATTGAGTTGCTTTTTGCTATGAGAAGTCATTGGAGGCTTTTAAGCAGGCAAGTGAAATAATTTTTTTTTTAAGATTGTGGGGGGTGTCAAGAAAGGGGGGTGTGTAGTCTTGGGTCCCCTTCCACCTGTAAGCATAGTCCCTCATCATTCATTTGACAGACACATGACCATGGGCTTTTAATGTGCAGGCACTGCCCTGGGCAGTATGAGATAATCAAAGATAATGATGAAGGGTCTCTAAGCACCATAAAAGAAACCAACAGGGTGCAGCAACCACTAGAAAGTGTGAAATCCTAGGGAGATGTTACTTCTGGACTGGAGAACCAGAACCAGTTATGAAGTTAAGGAGAAGATGGGAGATTGACATTCCAGGAATGAACTGAGACCCAGCAACAAGAAAGCGAAGAATTTTCCAGGCATTTCCCGGAGCCATTAATGTGGTTTTCATCATCGTCGTCTGTTGCCAATTCATTTAGACTAGTGTTGCTCAGCTCCAATAAAGTGGGTCAGCACCAATAAAGCTAATTTATATTGATAAATCTATAAGGCAGAATCTGACACCCTGGGAGAGTTTTAATTTGCTGTCACTGCAGTTACCACTTTTGCATTAATACTAATTTTTGTGTTATAGAATATGTGGCATATTGGGTTTCTGGGAAAGTTTCACTTATTTTTATCTGTGTGGCACTGTCTTATGACCACGAAGAATGAAAACGGGATTGACTGTCCCCAGAGATAAAGGGCTCAGCAAAGGGGAGGGAGGCAGAGGTTGGAGGAGAGAGGAAGATCTGAAACTGCTCATGGCAGGTGAGAGGGCCAGCAGCAGCTGCAGTGCCTGGCTGGGCTCATGGGCAAGGACGTGTGCTTGTCCCAGGTGGGCAGTTATGGCCAGGGTTGTGCGCATGCGTGTGTGTGTGTGTGTGTGTGTATACCTGCACACAAGGAGTTCTACATCACATTGGGGTTTTTTAATGTGATTCAGTTTGTTGATGTTTTTGTACCAGAGATTGATCAACAGGTGCTTAACCACTGAGCCACATCCCCAGCCCTTTTTTATTTTTTATTTTGAAACAGGGTCTTTCTGAGTTGCTTAGGGCCTAAGTTACTGAGGCTGGCTTAGAACTTGGGATCCTCCTGCCTCAGCCTCCCAAGCCTCTGGGATTACAGGTGTGTGCCATCATGCCTAGCTACAAAACTGACTTTTTATCTCTTTTAACAGCCAGAAGTTTCTCATTAGTCCTGTAGAATGAAATAGTCTTATCACAGAATCCTATCTACTAGTTTTTCCAGTTTCCCAAAGTGAATGCTGACATGAACCTTTGGGGCCATATCTGAGTCTCCCTCAGCAGCCATTGTGCCCACTCAGGCCTGCACAATGGGGCCGGTGAGACTATAGAGAATAAAACTACAATCCAAAAAGGATTAGTGGCTGCCAGTTTTTACATGTGACGTGACAGGTTAAATCACATTTCCTTGTAGAAACTTAGTGAATGTCATTTTTTCATTGACTAATCATATCCAAGACTAAGAAAAACCACTCACAGAGCTTTCTTTGAAAGGCTGGACTGCAGCCTCCCTGGGTGGCTGTGTCCCAACTGCCACGAGGACAGCCCATTGCTTCTGCTTACCATGTGCTCCTGCACCACAGGCCACGGATGGCTTTGAGTGACTCCACCTGGTGTTCAATTTCTTCTCCCCCTGGCACATCTCCAGGCCTCCTTTGTCTGTGGGATCTTCATCCCCCTTGTACAGGGGATGTTCCATTTGAAGATAAAGGAGCACAACTCTGGAACCGCAGTCCTGAGTAGCAGTCTTAGTTGAGCCTTGTTCAAGCCAGGTGATTCGGACACACCCTTGGCCCTGTGTCCCAGCTCTCCATGCTGTTCAGTCAAGGAGAGAGACTGGTGACCAGGAAGTCACCCTTCCTAGCGTCAAGTTTACAGGTAGCCCCAGACCCAAAATGGCAGCACTTTGTTTCCAGAAATGCCTGTGTAAAATGAAATCAGCTCATTCTTAAACAGCTACAATTTTTATTTTAAAAAGAAAACACATACGCACAAATAGGTTTAAGTTTATAGGCAAGTGCCAGAATTTAGGGAGCAGATAGCTTAAAGCAAAAGGAAGACCAACTAAAAAGCAGGCGTTTAGTCTACCATGCCATATACATGTTCCTCAAGTCTTCATATTCTGCCCATTTGTGTGCTAAAGACTAATGGGGTGCCAGGCACAGTGGCACACACCTGGAATGCCTGCGGCTCAGGAGGCTAAGGAAGGGAGAATCTTGAGTTCAAAGCCAGCCTCAGCAACTTTGTGAGGCCCAAAGCAACTCAGCAAGACCCTGTCTCAAATTACAAAAAAGGTCTGGGGGATGTGGCTCGGTGGTTGAGTGCCCCTGGGTTCAATACTTGGTACAAAAATAAGTAAATAAATAATAGACTAATGAAGCATATGGGAGAACTAGGGTTAAACCAGACCCTCAAAGCCATGGAGATTTGTAATTGGAGCATCAACAATACAAACAATAATCGTCCTATTAAAAATGAACATTGGGCTCAATCCCCACAGTGGTATTTATGTAGCCTCATCTCAACCTGCGTATCCCTCAGCTGACTGTGATGTGCCCCATGTGACCCCACAGCTGGCCTGGAAGAAGGTGGCCCCAAAGTGAGGTGTAGGAATGTGATATATTAAATCTTTATATTGCTTTTACTAATACACATATTAATATACTTATTTTATTTTCACCACTTTGTATTTGTTTTATATGGCAATATATGAGTACGTACACTTATGGCATTTATACTAAAAATATTCACAGACTCATACTTGGGGTTGTGCTCATGACTTTTTTTATTGACCGGGATATTATAGGGAGACCATTGTTAGAAGAAACAACCTTGCTCCCTCCTGTATTCCTGAATGGGTGAGGAGTTCCCAGGTAGAATCCAGGGATTGCAGAGAATTTTATCATTCTGGAGTGAGTCTGGAGATAGCAGATGAAGCAGACACTGAAGATGAGTGAAGCTGGGATTTATTTTCCTCTTGGAAAATTAGGAAATTAAAGCAAAGTAGAGAGAAAATTGCTCAGACATTTTTATAACTCAGTATGTGACTTTATCATGAGGTCAGTTCTTTCTAGAGTTCTAAGATGTTTGAAAGGAGACTGAGAACAGGTGGTTCTGGTCTCAAACTTTTCTGCAGGACTGCTGTGGCCTCTAGTGGCAGGTGCTCCAGGAGGGGGCACTGAATGGACACCAGCATGTGAGCACAGGTGACTTAATTAAGAGCCACTGCAGCTTCTCTGTGCCCACGGTAGGCCCTCTGGCTGCTGCAAGGAGAAATGGCTGCTTCAGGCAGTTGGCAATTCTGTTTGATAAAAGGGTGGCAACTGGGGTATAGGAAGGCAAATTCAAGGAGACACCCTAGATATTCCTCTGGTTTTAAAATGTGACTCAAGAAGAGCCTCAAGAAGAGTCAGAACAATAAATGGCATAATAAAACTGCTCATGTGATATTTTTCTTATTTCTATATCAAACATTTTCTTAATGCCATGTCTTAGGCATTGTTTGAAGTACTTTTAAAGACAGGAACTCAATAATCTTAAGGGTGGGTACTGTTTTTAGCCATTTTGCAGATAAGGTGTCTGAAGCTCAGAGAGATGGTGTCACTTGCCTGTGTTCACACAACTTCAGTGGTAGCAATGGGGCTCCCATGTGCACTCAAGCTCTCCTGCCTGTGCCTCCAGCTTGGTATCTGTGACCTCACTGAAATGGGATGTGGAGGTATGCTTTGCTCCACCTGCACTTAAGAGTCAAAGCAGTGTTGTCCTTTTTTGTTTTTAATTGGTGCATTACAGTTTTACACAACAGTGGGAATCATTGTTACAAATTCACACCGCATCTTTTTTTAATTGGAGCATTATAATTTTACATAATAGTGGGAATTGTTGTTACAAATTCACAGTGTATTTTGTCTTGTATAGGGACTCCCAACCCTTTCAGAACTATTATTTTAATTTAGTTTCAAAAGACACTTTTCTATAAATATTATTTTATGAGTATTACAAAAATGATTTTTTTTTTATTGTCCTCCATTTGCTGAGCACTGTGAGGCTCTATAGACATGGATTCTAATCTTTAAATCTGCCAGGAAGATACCTGCATCCATTTCATTGACGAGAAAGTAGAAGCCCAGCAGGCTGTCCCTTGGCTGATGAAAGCCAACGCAGGAACCCAGGTCTGCAGCTGCTCCTCTTTGTTCTGAAACTATAAACGGGTCCATCTTGAGCGCCATGTAAGGGCATCAATTGGTTTCACCCGGTACCTTGAGATCCCTTTGGTGTGCCAGTGACTAGGGGCATGTGTCCTGGTTTGCTGGGGACACTGTGGATTTATGCCTGCTGTCACAGTACTACCTTTGGCTCTCAAAGACCCAGCTTGGACCATTAGTCATGTGGCCCCTGCTGCCCAGCTCAAGGCTGTACACCATGTGGTTTCCAGGCGACTGTGTACACAGCAGCAAGCCTCAGGGGCTGGTCCCTTTTGATCCAGTAAAGTTTTGAAGTTTTATCTTCTGCTGGGCTTCATTAAGCCCTCAGTTGGTCTGAGGTTCCCCACTTGCCCCCCCACTTGTAAATGCTGCGTGGTTCTTGGTATTCAGGTTAACAAATTAGCCCAATTAGATGGGTAAATTAGTCCTTCTAACTTTCTGAAGTCCCGCTGGAAGAGCTTTGGGAAATAGCATTTATAGTTTTCTAACAAGCAATTTAAGGACACCAGCATGTGGCATTTGTTTAAGAGTAAAGTGTCTTAAACAAAACCGTACTCAGAAACAGATTTCAGCATTTGCTCTCCGACGGACAGGGCAGGCTGCGACAGGGTGGTACCCTTATGTTATTTGACATGAGCATTTCCAAGCTGGCTAATTTGGGGAGCCTACATCCAAGTACAGCAGGTTCTGACCCACATTTAATTCTAAAGCCTCATTTTTGCCAAAATGTTGGTGGGGGAATTATTTTTGTGCCCCCTGAGATTTCTAGCAGTCTTCAGAAACAGTCTCAATTCTACCTGAGTGTAAAGGGTGAATAACCAGCAACTTGCAGGAAGTTGAGAGTGATCCCCTCAGAGAAGGCTCAACAGTTTCTGGTGTTAGGGGCCAAGAAGCAACATGGGAAAAAGTGACATCCCTTAAAAGCTTGTTGAGAATTCATAAACATTTTAACCTCATGGGGGCTCAGTTTCCTTTGTGTATATAATAGTGACGGTAATCCCTACCTCATAGGGTTACTGGAAGATTAAATGAGATAATGGATATAATATACCTGAAACATAATAGGCACTCAATAAATTTAAGGTCCTTTCCTTCCTTCCTGAATCTTTTCAATTTTTAGCCTTGGATGTCGGCATCCCTTTTCCTGGCTCAACTGCTCTTCAAACAATCTTATTAATGCCTATTAAAATGAAACCCAATAAAAGTGCCAATATTTGGTGTTGAAATAATTGATGTAGCAGAGTGAGCCTGTGAAGCACCCAAGCAGGCCCCTGGTGCAATTTAGCCTCACACCTGGGGGATGAATTTCACAACTGTAATTGCTACCATATAATTCTTATTAATGTTGTGCTATAATTCCTATTTATTCCACAGGGCTTGTAAATGCATTAGGACTTGTCAACATATTATTTTACACTGTTTATGATCTGTAGAATTATGTCCTTCAGGGTTGTATTGTGCAAAAGCACAAAATAAATTGTGTCAGGCCTCATTTAAAAAGAGCAAAAAGTGATGGCTTATCAAGGTAGTTCTCCATCCCTGCTCTCCTGGATAGGAATCATGAAAGTAGATTCTTATTCAATTCTTAGCAGAGCCTTCACCTTTTGGAGTATGAGTATCCTCTTCCTGTGTGAGCCATATAACTGTGTTGGGTCAACCCTGCCAGGAAGTATGTGTAGCCGAAAGGTAGATAAGTGTGTAGGGAATCGTCCATCTTCCAGAAGCCAGACCTGCATACCCTTCTTACATCTTAACCTCAGAGCTCCTGACATTTCTGCCCACCTTGTTGTAACCCTCTTTCAGTGCCAAAAGTGCCTCTTCATCTTCCCAGCTCAAATCTATAAAGCAAAGTTCTGAAATTTATTTCCATTGAAGTGTAAGTACCTTAAAAGTACAAAATGCAACCCTCTCCCACAGCTGTTTGCATTTACTAGGCTACTAAATCATAAAACTAAAGGGACATCAGGCGCTATGTTGCAAGTGTGTTGAAAGGAATCTGCCATAGTTGGTTATTTCTGTTCTGGGCCCTCCCCGGTGCCTTTGCAGCCACAGGTTGGCCTGCCATAGAATAAAGTTCTTGCTCAGCCTGTTCCTAGCTTTAACCTTTTATCCTCACAGGACTGTATCAGGGAATAACTGCTGTCCTTCCGGGCCTGCAGTTACAGCTGCCTTGCCCTGCCAGTCTTCCTGGCCCAGGAAGCTGGGGCCAACCCGTGGTGAGGGACCGTTCCTGATAGCCCTTGCTCTCTTCTTTGCTCCTGCAGGCAGTGAGTACGACGAGGAGGAGGTGGACTATGAGGAATCTGACAGCGATGAGTCCTGGACCACAGAGAGCGCCATCAGCTCAGAAGCCATCCTCAGTTCCATGTGCATGAATGGAGGGGAAGAGAAGCCTTTTGCCTGCCCGGTTCCTGGATGTAAAAAGAGATACAAGGTAAAGGAGGTGCAGCTTCACCTGGCATAACAGCCTGGAAACACACAGCCGCCTTTTTTATCCTGTGCATCGCTGGGCAGACGGCCACAATACATGTGCACACAAGGGCTGCCCTCTGGTGAATGCTGGCAGGGGCTCAGGATCTTTGGTGGGGTATTTTTCCCCTTTCATTAACCTATCTGGAAACTAGAGGTCAAAGAGATCTTCTGTAAGTTGATCATGCCTACAAGTCTCCAAATTCATATGTCATCTTGGGGCCTAACAGTATCAAATGTGGAAAGTGAGGACAGCTCAGTGGTTGAGCCTGACCCTGGGTTCCATCCCCAGCACAGAAAAGAAAAAAAAAAAAAATAGCAAGTGTGTCCATCTATTCATTTGCCAAATACCTTCCCCAATAGATGGCTCTCTGGGTGGCTCACAGAAGGCCACTTTGAAATCATAAAAGCCCCAGAAGGCTCACAGACCTTTTGGAAAAGGTGGCAGGGTATTCACCTTCCAGCTGAGGCCATTCTTGCTTTCTTCCAAATGGCATGAAAGGGGATGGGGAGAAAAAAGTGCTTTTTTTTTTCCCCTCACCAAACCACCCACTTCACCTTGAGCCTCCACCTTTCCACCTGTGTCTCTGCAGGTCTGACTCTGGGTGTCATGGACAGCCAGAGGTGCTAACTTTTCTATCAAGAAAACGCAGAGGGACAAAGCAGTATTCAAAAAAAGAAACGTGTAGCATTCAAGTGTGAGTCCAGAGAGCATTTAGCTAAACAAAACTGCAAACTTTTCTACAAGGTGTATTTTAAAATACAACCATGAAATAGAAATATAAAAATCAGAAACATACCTGGTGTACTTAATGACATGCTAATTTACCTATGGCTCAGCAGATTGATTAAAAAAAAAAAAAGACTTGAAAGACAGAAGCACTTCTTACATTAAATGTTTCTGAACACTTAAAAAATGAAATCCATTTCAGTACTTTTTATCCCAGCTACTGATAGAAAAGCATAAACACAAATGCATCACATACCTAGGTTGTCTGAAATTTTGCCTGATCCAGGTACTGTTAGAATTTTATCAAGCAAAGTCAAGATGCTCTTTGTTTAACCTAAAATGCAAACCCCAGGATGGAGATGTGAGAACCCTACCACAGATTCCTTGAGAGATGCTGCCTTCAGGTCAGCGTGTCTCAATGTGTACATCTTCTATGCCAGGAGGCATGAATTGTATCCTGCCTACCCTGGATGCCCACTGTCTCCATGTCAGCTATTCTTCCAAACTTGCCACCTTCCTTGCTCAAGTGCCTTAAATGTTGTTGAAGCAATGTCTCATGTTAAAAGAGGGTGAAGTAATAAATTGTGCTGAAACTGACCAAAAAAAAAAAAAAAGTACTTATAAAATCCCCCCTTTATTCTGTCCAACAGAGTGAGTCATTCTCTCCCATCTCTAGCTTCATTTTCCTTTTCTTGTTCACATATGCTTCCCCCCCAGTCGTTTCTATTTTCTTTGTCATTATCTTTTGTTTTTATTCTTTTGGGTTTCTAGCAGCTTACTCCTTCAGTTGCCTGGGTTAGTGAGGACTAGAATGTTCTATTTTCAAAGCCAAAAGAAAATTTAGTGAATCTCAGCCTGCAAAGGCTGCCATTAACTGTCAGATGACATGGGTGGCAATTAGTTGTCCTGATTCCCTGAGGGAAGTGTTTCCTTTTCTGAGTCAGAATGCAGGGTAAGAATACTCAGGTGGAGAACTAACACATAACTAGTACTCCTAACCACATGCTTAAGATAAGCATTATTGTAATCCCTAAAAACTTCAGTTCGGCTCTGGAAGTTATTGGCTGTGGGGCAGTGCTGTTCTCGAATCAGGTATTAATTATTTCATCTTGTGTGTTGCATGACTATTGGTTTTGGTATTGTTGAGGGGTGGGTGATAGTGAGCTAATGTATGATGAAGTCAGGCAGAATGCATAAGTGCTGCCTTTCTTTTTTAATTCCTGAGGCAAGTCACACTTTTTAAGTTCCTTGTCCCTTGCTGGCCCAGAGTCTCTTACTAGTTTAGTCTCTTGGATACTGACTCAGGACCAGCTCTTCTCATGTCATTGGCATTTACACAGTTGAGAGACAATGCGTATCTAACTTCCCAAATCTCAGAGTGGGAAGTGGGAGAGGGAGCCTGCAAAAGGGCCAAGTCTCTGCATTTTCCCCCAGGTTACTTCCTATGCCTAGTTTATTTTGTAGTAGAAGAAAAATACCCTTTTTCCTCAACCCTAAGTTCTTAGTTGTAACAGATCGCTGTAACAAGGCAGGCTAGCGAGAAAAGCAAACGGGAGTTTATTCATGGGAAATACCGAGGGGATGAGTGAGTACTTTTTAAAAAGATAGCTTTGAGTTCTAGCTCAGGTAGTATCTTCAACAAAGAAGAGTGAAGTTTTAGAGAAGAGACAAGTCTTTGTGGAAACTTATGGAAAGGCAAAGAAATGGCCAATAAGAGCTAGTTAATAAAGCTTGTTAGGATACATGCTGCAGGTGCTGTCTCCAGGCCTAGAAGTCCAGGCTCTGCCTACAGTGGTTGACATTTGTTCCCCTTGGAAGAGAGGGAAGGTAGAATATTTTGTTTTTGTTTTTGTTAAAGTATGTCCTGTTTGGGGTAGAGGGAGAGCAGGGTGCTTTCCTGTACCATCTGTATAATATCCTTCAGTTCAATAGTCCTTATTGGATGAGGCATGTTTGGGGTGACACTTTGTGGTCTCCCACAGCTTCCTTTCTGTTAGTACCTCTCATTTTAATTCTGCCCCTCAAGAAAATGGGAACAGCAGAGAAATGCCATCTGCTCTGGATTTTGCCCATCTCCCAGACTCCTACCTGAAGACTGGGTGCTCATCCTCTGCCCCCCTTGCCAAGTCCTCTGGTGCTGCTGGCTGTCAAATTACAGCTCACAGTCCTCTCAGCACCAGCATGGGTCTTGGCTGTGACAGATCACCTGAGGACCAAAGAATAAAGGTATAGTGTTTGGGGAAGAGACAAACAGGAGAACCTTGCTGGCCACTGGAAGCCCAAAGTGGTGGCACGACTCATTCTTACAAATATGTCCCAGATGTTTCAGGATGGCGGTGCTGACCCCACTTTGGTGCTGTTCCCATTTCTCTGCTGACTTCGGACCAGAGAGTGCAGACACCCCACCTCTCCTTTGGAAAATGTATTAAAAAAAAGTGTGGAAGTGCTTTGAGGAATTTTCCTCTTGATAATTTTTATGACCTAGTGATGAGGACTAAATAGGTTTTCTAACTTTCTTTTAAGAAATATAAAGCAGAACAAGTGCCCCCACCTATTTCTGTGCTGCATAGAGTATGCTGGTTGTTTCAGCAAGAGAAATAAGGACAGACTGACCTTTGCCACCTAAAATATAGTAGGGCAACTCTGTAGCTTGGGGTTTTTTTTCCACAAGAGGGCATGTTAGTCTTTACTTCCCTGCCTGGATAGAACCAAGTCCCCTAAAGAGCCCATCAGAAGCCCTGCTGGAAGTGTAACTGGAAGGCAACTTGGCAGCAAATAATAACTGGAGCTTTAAAAATGTTTAATACCTTTAGCTCCCTAAATCTTTTAGAAATTGATTCTGGGCCGGGGTGTAGCTCAGTGGTACAATGATCGCCTAAAACATACCAGGGCCTGGTACAATGTCCAGCACCATAAAATTTAAACAATTACTTTAAGAATGCTATCAAGAAAGACTGATGTACAAGCGAGAGTTTATCACTTAAAGTCAGCACAAATTTGGGAAGTACTAATCTTCTAACGGAAATCCGCCATCCCCAGCACCACTAACAAAAGAACTAACGAAAATACTCTGCAAATAAAAAACCTGTTTTCAAGAAATATTTAGTGATAAGGGAATGCTTACAAAATAACATTGTGGTAAAAAGAGGTGCTACATTTGTTATATTGATATGTACACACAGATATACAAGTACACTGAAAAAATACTGAAATTTTTCTTTTTCATGCTTTCCTATTATTTTCTAAACTTTTACTTCACATTAGTCCTAATCATCAGGGGAAGACAGACATGATCTTTTCTAGAAACCCTGCCTCAGTCACCTGCACATCTATTGCCACCCTGCCTTGGGGGCTGGTGGAATGTTGCCAGACTGTTACAAGGGGTTTCACTTTTAACCACCACTCTCTCTGCAGCTGATGTTTTTTCACATCCCTTTCTCCCCCAATGCCCAACTTCATCTTCTCCTTTATGTAGAAGATGATCAAAGCCCTTGAGAACTGAAAGTTATGACTTTCCTATTTAGGGCACTTGTCAAAATTGTGCATAAGCCTGAGTACTAACAACAAATTTCAAATACAGTGGAAGACAGGATAGCTCAGCTTAGTGTCTTGACTTTAGGTTTCATGATTTAGAGTGGAAGTTTTGGAATAGCCTCTAAACTGCTTGTTGTCCATAGTAAGGACAGGTAGGTCCTGATGGCAGAAAATCCACCCAAGTCCTCAATTATCCTCCTGTCCTACCCTTTTCCTTCACATTTGTGAACTTGCTAAATCACAGTAACAAAGGAATGGTTACGGTAGGTTCTTTGGCCAGCCCTGGAAATAGCAAGTTCCCAAATGTCCAATTGATTGGCTTCCTGATTCTTCCAGTGATAATGGCAACACATAGGATTGCTGTCTTCCTGTCACACAGCCAGACCACAGCAGAGTTTACACTCAAGCTGGTTAGAAGCCACGGAGCCTGCTAGCCTTGTCTGACTCCTGTCTGTTTTCCCCGTGGACTAGCTTTAGCAATTTCTGGTTTCAAACCTCCCCAAACCTCATTAATCATGAAAACACAGACCTGGATGGAGTTGTCTAGGCCCTGCTGCTTCACTATGCCTTTTTGCTTCATGGTTAATGCTCTTTAGTTTCCTTTGACAAGCTGTGAATAACAGCGGGCACAAGGTTAGCTAGATTACTAATGATCCATCTTACAAAAAGAAGAAAATGAAATGTTTAGTAACCCTTAACCACAGAAAAGGCCCCGACTAGAGGCCATACCATTCCACTGTTACTGTGATTTACCAAGTTCACAAGTGTCTATGGGATACCATTATCACAAATGTTGGTACAGGTCAAATCAGACTATTCTTAAGAGTTCATCCATCCATCCATTCATTCACATATAGGCAATGGGAAGAGCCTCTCTAAAAAAGTCACTGAAGCTTCTAACTGCACCAATCTTAAAAAGAGTCTGATCTTTCAAAAATATTAATAATGTAAATAATGACAGGCAACTTGCAAACTAAATGCTCAATGAGTATTCATTGAACTGACAAACAGGATAATCACAAGCAGGCATATACCTATGTCTACCATTTGTTAGCCACAGGATGACTTTCTACCGGTCTTTTAAAAAATCTATTTATTCTAATTTGTTATATATGACAGCAGAATGCATTTCAATTCATAGTACACATATAGAGCACAATTTTTCATTTCTCTGGTTGTACACAAAGTAGAGTTGCACCATTCTTATCTTCATATGTGTACATGAGGTAATGATCCATCTCATTCCACCATCTTTCTTACCCATCCCCTCCCTCCCCTTGCCCTAAAGTTCCTCCATTACTCCCATTCCCCCACTCTCCATTTCATAATGGATCAAAATCCTCACATCAGAGAAAAGCATTCAGCATTTGGTTTTGGGGGATTGGCTTACCTCACTTAGCATAATATTCTCCAGCTTCATCTATTTAGTTAACTACAAATGCCATGATTTTATTCTCTTAATGCTGAGTAAAATTCCATTGGGTTATATACCACAGTTTCTTTATCCATTGATCTCCTGATGGGCATCTAGGTTGGTTCCACAATTTAGCTATTGTGAATTGTGCTGCTATACATTGATGTAGCTGTGTCCCTGTAGTATGCTGTTTTTAAGTCCTTTGGGTATAGACGGTGGAGAGGGATAGCTGGGACAAATGGTGGTTCCATTCTCAATTTCCCAAGAGATCTCCATACTGCTTTCCATATTGGCTGCACCAATTTGCAATCCCACCACCAGTGTATGAGTGTACCTTTTCCCCCATGTCCTCGCCAACACTTATTGTTGTTTGTCTTCATAATAGCTGCCATTCTGACTGGCGTGAGATGAAATCTTCCAGTGGTTTTGATTTGCATTTCTCTAATTGCTACTAGTGATGATGAACATTTTTTTCATATATTTGTTGATTGATTGTATATCCTCTTCTGAGAAGCATCTGTTCAGGTCCTTGGCCCATTTATTGATTGGGTTATTTGGTTTTTTGGTGCTTAGCTTTTTGAGTTCTTGATTAGTGCTCTATCTGATGTGTGAGGGGTAAAGATTTGCTCCCAATATGTAGGCTCTCTATTCACCTCACTAATGTTTCTTTTGCTGAGAAGCAGCTTTTTAGTTTGAACCCATCTCATTTATTGATTCTTGATTTTATTTCTTTTGCTATAGGAGTCTTATAAAAGGAAGTTGGGGCCTAATCTGACATGATGAAGATTTGGGCCTACTTTTTCTTCTACTAGGCGCAGGGTCTCTGGTTTAATTCCTTGGTCCTTGATTTACTAGAGTTTTGTACATTTAGAGATAGGGGCTTAATTTCATTTTGTTGCATATTCTACCACTCTTTTTTTTAATGGTCATAAAAGTATCACTGTATTGTTCGCCCCTCCTTCTCAAAAGGTGTGTGCGCACACTCTCAACCAACTTCAAGAATTTATCTTCCAGAGTACTATAAATTGGTTGCTCTGGCTAGGTAGTTCTTGAAGTTGCAGTAAAATTTCATCTGAAGGCTCAACCCAGTTGGATACACAAATTGGCTTCTTCATTCACATGCCTGTGCCTCACCTGGGGGCGGGGCTAGAATAGCTGGGGCCATCAGGACACATCTATCCATGTTAGGTCAGTCTGTCTGATTATGGCTCTTGGACAAGACTGGAAAGGTGCTTCCTGAACACTGAGAAAGGATGGATGCAGGGAGGACAAGGGATGAAGGTACAGACAGCCCAAGCCACATGTTTGGACAGAGGCTGGTGTCCTTTTAATCTAGCTATTTGGACAACCTTGAAGAAGACAGTCCTGTGGTGGCTATTTGGCACCTCTGGGTTCAACAAGTCCAACAGAGTTCTCTATTGTTGGGCTTACAAAACTCTAAGAAGGAAATGTGATATAACAACCACCAAAACCATATATTTATTTTTTATGTAGTGTTGAGCATCGAATGCAGGGCCTCGCATGCTAGGCAAGAGTGCTCTATTGCTGAGCCACAACCCCAGCCCCAAACCCATATATTTAATAGTAGTCCTCTCAACGTCTTCCTGAATAGTGAGACACACACTGGGAAACACTTTTCTAACAAACTCATTCACTTAGCACTTACTACGTGCCAGGAACTTGGTTACTCAAATAGTAGCAGGAGTCATCCCTGCTTTCTAGGAGCTCATTAAGGACATCCTATGAATGGGTAGAAAGACTGCTGGAATCTTCTTGTTGGGCATGGGATCAGGCCCATCAGGACTGGTATTTAAGTAGTATTTTAGGAAATAGCTCATGCTTGGTTTTCTGTGCTTAGCAACTCAACTATCAAGCTGCTGCTTCTCTATTCCCTTATACTCTAATCTGACTTGGAAATTAAGACTTACATGCAAATATCACTCTGACATTTCTTTCTTAAATCTTCCCCTTAATGCCCACAACCTGTTTCCTCACCATTTAATTGGTTGAACAATATTAACTGTTCATTAAACATGTAAAGAGTAAATCAAGAAATGGAATCTTACATAGAATACACTAGTGAACTAACAAAACCAATTAGAAGAAATCCTGAAAGCATTGTTAATCTTAACATCTAGATAATAAGAACCTAGATGATAAGAAATCTAGTCACATTTTAGTGCCAAGACTAACATAAATAACCTAAACTTTTGAAAGCACATTTTCTATTTGGAATGTAGTACACATCAATAAAGGTAGGGCCGTCATCTGTCTCTGAGTGCTTGGTTATCACATATACCTATGCTGCCATAGTGGTACCAGTGACACCAGCTTACGAGCAGAAAATAGACAAAAAGAAATGGACAAAGATTCCAGGTAAGGTTAGAGGAAATTATTATCGTAGTTGTCTGAAATCAAGACTCTTGAGTTTCCAAATCAGAAACTCATACAAGTCTTTAAGATTTGTCCCAATCTGTTGGTTCTTTTTTTTCTTTAGAAACAATTTTGTTGGTCATCCTTAGTCTATTTTTATACGACTGTTAACTCTGTCAGAGTGGAAAAGTGATTCAGGGAGAAGCAAAGTTCCAGGAAGAGGGAACTGTTCCTATTCAAAACTTTTTTTATATGTACTCTGTGATTCTGAGTATATACTCTTTCAGAGTATCTCCTTAAGTGTGTGACCTGGTGCCCATAAACGAGGCTGTCCTTGAAGGGTCACAACTGGAGTTCATGCAAAGCTTTCTCGCTATAAACAGCTGCCACCCAGATGTGTTAACTGCAATCTTAATCCATACTAAGGTTAAAACCTGAGACTTCATCTAACAGGTAACATTTTGTCTTCTCCACAGAATGTGAATGGCATAAAGTACCACGCTAAGAATGGTCACAGAACACAGATTCGTGTCCGCAAACCATTCAAATGTCGGTGTGGAAAGAGTTACAAGACCGCTCAGGGCCTGCGGCACCACACAATCAATTTCCACCCCCCGGTGTCGGCTGAGATTATCAGGAAGATGCAGCAATAACATGCTGGTCATAACTGTGCCAAGAAATCCTCACCAGCAGTTGCTGATTTTGAAAACAGCCACCTTTTTTTCAGGGGAAGCATTCAGCAACCCTTTAAAGAAAAAGAATTAAATGCATGCTTTAAATTTTTCTGTAATTTTGGAATGACGTATCTTTGTAGAGTTAATGATTTTGTACATTTGCACATGTAATCATCATACCCATTTTCATTACTTTGAATATAAGGTGCTAAACAAAAAAAGCTCTAGGTTCTTCAGCACATTTCCCCCAAAACAAAATAAAATTGAGGGCATGTTGCGTATGTTTAGTTGTATTGCAGTAATATCAATTGGGGGGAGGAGGGGCTGGCACTGAGATGTTTTTTCAAGATTGTAATGTGATTGAAGTTTTTCAACACATCAACTCACGTTCAAAACCAAAATAATACCTTCATTATCACACTGGTTACCATGCCTTACATAATGGAGTTAGTATTTGTGAGTAGAAAGACTTTAGGTAATGGAATTATAAATAAGAATGTTTAACATAATATGCTAAAAATATTTTCATATTTAAATAACATGCATAAAAGGTGTGCTTTCTGTGTTTTATATTTCGCAAATCCTTTTGCTCTTTAAAAAGCTGAAAATCTTGCCATCTGACTTAACATTTTAGTGTTATAAATGGCATTTTTGTACAAAATATTCAGTTCACTCATTAACACATTTGTTGAGTGCCTGCTGTGTGCAAGGGATTCAAATACCAATTGTTAACTTGCGGACCAAGATACCAGTTTAGTAAAATACTTTCCCCCTGAAATCTGTTAAGAAACAAGTGCAAATTTTGTGCATATGAAATTCAGTTATAGCTTCACCTTCCAATGAAGTTTTAAAGCACTTTGTAGTTCGCTATTGCCAACAGTTTAATGTTTATGTGTTGCCAATTCTTGCAACCACTGCCCTAAGAAACCTGTGGGTTGCAAATCAGAATTAAAACTCTAAGCACGTTTCAAAGAGAAACATTTTTGTTAAGACCCTTATTGCCTCCTTTTCATGTTGTGTTTTGAGACTTATTTTAAAGGCACTTTCCCCATCACATTGTAGATGTGTGCATTATCACTGGAAATGTCTGTTTAGCTTTATAAAACATTTTGCCGAAATATGAAAATGAGCCTTATTGATGATTAAGTGCTTCTTGCAGCAGGTGGTCAAAGAAAAGTGTGACTAATATGACCCATCAGAGTGACCCACATCTGGACCATTACTGAAGTTTTTCTCACCGACAGTACCATCATGCCTTGAGTGTTCTTTTCTCCCAAGTGCTATTCCTTAAACCCAAGAGTTTACCAGTTGCCTAATTATGCAATAAAAATTGCTTCGAGACAGCTAACTACCCACATACAAACTGGTGAAAAGCAAATTCAAATTCCTCATAAAATAACTTTCTTCCCATTCTTTCCATTTGATGAAAAGTCTTACACATGCCTGGGAAGCAGGGGTCCCTCCTCAATTTTTCAGACATTTTGAAAGATAATTCTATTAAACAGATGGGTAAGGTTCTTTATTCACAAGTTGTGAATCTCTCATAATGAGGGATTTAAAAATATTTATAAAGATACTGCCCACTAAAAATTTCCTCGGATCTCCGAAGAGTGGTCTTGGTCCTGAATACAGTGTTATCCTATGTGAAAAAAGGTGATCCAGATATGAGAATCAACTAGTTGGTGCATAAAGCAGCCCTACTTGGCTATTTCATATCTACCTACAGTTGACCAAAAAAAAAAAAAAAAAAAAATTAGGCCAGCAATTATTATTTAGCTTTGCTCCTTCTAGTGCAAGAAACTGCAGGCTGGATCAGTAGTTCAACAGCTAAACAGTCATAAAATAGTCATTGTGCATGTTAAATTTCTTTCAATGATAAAACAAATTCCAATTTCTATTTACTTATTGTGACAGTATTACTAAACAGGTAAGGATGGGAATATTTTGTTATACCGTGTATAGTGAATGTATTGTACCGTGTCTGTGAAAACTGTGCTTTAAATTATATTTTCGTATGTTTTGCTGGGGACAGAGCACATTGTTTGAAGGTGACAGAGGTTTTAGAACTGAAGGCAACTTAATCAAAATTCCTGTCAAGAAAAGCTGCTTATAAATGTAAATGAAATCACATTAAAATAAACTGCCTCTGACCCAAAACAAAGATGGCTCTTTATTTTCATCCTCTATTATGAAAAAAAAAAAAAGTATTAAGCTTACCATGGGAACTAATATCAGTGCCTTGTTCTATCGTATCTATTATTTTGTAGTCTTCTGTGGGTGCATAGTTTATTCTCTCAAATTTTTGCTGTGACTGCATTACTTTTCTAAGCTTCGGTCCAAACACTATTTAAAAGTAAAGGCTAATAAGATAGTATCATTTCATTAATAACAGCACGGTAACATTCAAAAGGTACTACTTTCAGATTAACATAAACCATAACTGCTAGCTACAACAAAAAATGCTTAGTGTTAAATATATTTTACCTGCATATTCTGCTTGTTTTGCGACTTACCAGGAAGCTGAAACATGGAGTCTTCAATGCTGCTGCCTCTCAGGACTGTCATGTTTTAAACATTTGAATGCCTAATATACTGCCCTAGATTCAAAAATCTTTTCAAAGGATTCCTGCAATACAGATTCTCCTACAAATACAAGCAACATGATATGCATGCAGTTCACATACAGCACCCCAGAAGTCAATAGATTAACAGTTTGCTCAGAGTAAGTCTCAACATTTGGATAACTACCAAAACAGTAAATGTTAAATTCTTAACATTGACATAAAGAGAAAGAAATACAGTTCCTAAGTTTTTTAAAGGCCAAAAAAATGTGCCCAAAATGCGAGGTTAGTGAAAAACTACTGCAAATAAATTTGACAAAGAAATTACAGACCTTGAAAAATGTGTCTTCTTTAATGTTAATTGGGACTGCACAGCAGACACAACTAAAGAAACACATTACTTTCATTTGGGTTTATGCATTTACATTTTTAATCACTGAAAATGTTATTTCAGATTTATATTCTCATCAGGAAAATGTGAAAAAGACACTGACATATTCCGATTTTTATGCCACAAACACTGTTATGAGGTCATTTAATATGAAAACAAATTGTACTGACTTGTTCCCTTTCCCCATTAGTTATAAATACAAATTCAACACAGTTTAAAAATAGTCATTTGGTTATTCTAAATTTTGTCATAAAATTAGTAAAATATGCCTTCTATTAATTCCTAAAGCCAACATTTCATATATAAAGAGGGTATTTGCAAGCATGTGATCTCATTCTACCTGAACTTTCATTTCTAAAGAAAATTTTAGAACTATTATTTCACAAGCTAAATTATGGACTTTTCTATATATATTCAAATAATTAACTTCGCAAAACTGTTATGATCAATGTTTTTTATTACATAATATTTAGTAATCATGCTCAATCAACAAGATCAACAGAAACTTGTAAATATTCTGCTAAGTAATCTAGCACACTATTACATATATTTTTTTTTTCAGTGCAGTAACATTAAAATAATTCCTGTATCCTTTTTTCATACAATTTTGCAAATGAGAATAAATAAAGATAAACACACAAGAACTTTTTTTCTTAAAGCAAGTAAGATTAATAGTTAGGTTAAAATTATATTTATTGATAAGCCAAAGACTGACTCTGACCCTAGCAACACCAAACTCAAAGTAGTTCTTTGTCAGAAAAGTATGGTAGAGGATGTGTGAAAGTGGTGCCTTGTGGTCTTCTTAGTGGTCTATTTGAAGTGACTTTTTTTAAATTGCTAAACTGTATTAAATCATAATAAAAAGTACCTAGTCAAAGTTTAGAACATGCTGATCAAAATGGGTCTGAACATGCCTTTCAAACCCCTGCTGGTCATAGTCGGGAGGGAACTGCTCGCTGCACATTGGGCACACCTTCCAGTGGCTTTCAACATGTTCTTCAAATTTGCTCTGATCATAGTTGGGAGGAAACATTAGTTCACAAAGAGGACACTTCTTGTGAACATCAAAGCTTAAAGAAAGGAAAATGAAGAATTACAGATTTTCTAATAAATTTACAACAGCAGTAATGGTCAGTACATGACAATGTTACATTTATCAAGTTAGCTGACATTCCTATTGAACAATGTATCTTGAAAGCCTTTAGTTACTCCAAAAGCCTTTTTCCTGCTTCTCAATGCTGACTATAGATAATTGTGTATCTATTTATAAGGCCTTTAAATTTAATCTATAATTAGATAAACAAAACCTTTTTCATTAAAAACCACTAGCATTGTGTGAAGTGAGGCTTAGTGCCAAAAATTCCTTTGGAGGTGGTGGTATTGGGAATTGAACTCAGGGATACTCAACCACTGAGCAACACCCTTAGCCCTATTCTGTATTTTATTTAGAGACAGGGTAATACTGAGTTGCTTAGTGCTTGCTGTTGCTGAGGCTGGCTTTGAACCCGCAATCCTCCTCTCTCAGCCTCCTGAGCCACTGGGATTACAGGCATGCGCCACCCACCCAGCAAATTCCTCCATTTTTAACTAATAGGAAATGTCTATTGTAAAACTATAAGGGCAAATACAATTCAACAGTGCCCATTTGGTTCAATAGCCAAGTTAATATGACATTGTTTCTCAAAGGATTGCACATATCAGAATCATCCAGAGGGCAGTGAATTGCTAGGCCATACACCCGATTCTGTAGGCCACACACTGGGAACTTTCATTTCTAACAAATTCCCAGGACTAACACCACTTTGAGAACCACTAGTCTTAATCCATGTAATTCTACAAAAGAAAAGAAAAAACTTACCTGGAATCAAAGCAAAAGCCTGTTCCATGCCCACGTAAATGCTGACTTGGTGGATCAGAAACAGTGGGTACATTTTCATCTTCCTAAGCAGAAAGAAAATAATTTTAAAACACTTTTGAGAAATGTAAAACCAGCTATCAATTCCTTAATTTGAATAAGCAAACTGACAGAACAAAGGAAGAAAATTATACCTTAATTATCATTTAATTAGACTTTCATATAAATATTTTTGACAGTGAACTTTACAGAATATTTCACTATGTACTAACAGTCTGAACTTCTTAAAAAAGAGGACTCCCCATACCCACAGGGCATACTTTCCAGGATCTGTGGTGGATGCATGAAACTGAGGATACTACCCAACTGCAAATAATTGTTATTGTCTATATATACAAACCATACCTATGATAATTTCTAGATGAGGTATGGTAAAAGGTTAACAACAATAATAAAGTAACATAAAACAGTATACTCTAACAAAAGCTATGTGAACGTGGTCTCTTTCTCTCAAAAAATCTTATTGAACATTCTCACCTTTTCATTTAAAGGAAGCAATTCAGTTTCCCTTTAGCATATTCCAATTGCCAGCATCAATTTCTCTAGTACTTTAGTTCCCTTATTAGGTAAACAGGATTACTTGAACACACACACTGTGATACTGTGACAGTTGATCTAAAAACTGGGATAGCTACTAGGTGACTAAGAGGCAGGTAACTTATACAGGGTAGATAACACTTGTACGAAAGGATGATTCAGGTTGTGTGTGAGATTAAGACTATAGGTAACTAAAAACCATGCTACTTAGAACAACACACAATTTAAAATGTATGGATTAATTTCAGAATGGATTAAATTCAGAATTTATGAATTTTCCATTTAATATATCCAGACCACAGCTGACTGCACATAACTGAAACCAGTGATAAGGGTATACTACTGTACAAGAACAGTATTTAGTGAAATGGAGATATATCACATGTATCTGTGTGAATGAAGGTAAAACCAAAACCTTTCAAACCTATTAATTGTAATTAATTTTACTGAGTATTTAATCATTCCACAGACTTGAGTGATCATTTTCATAAGACTGCATTCATGTTTCAATTTACTCACATGTAGTAATTGTTAAATTGCAAGGAAAATTTTCTGATGTGTAGATACATCCATGCACAATATACAGAAATCATAAATATGGGAAAACCAATAAATGTCTGAGTTTTTATGTGTATATTCTTGGGCACACACACTGGTAAATCCAACTAGAAAATACATGTTAAAGCAAAACATTGCACCAAGCCACACACTTCAAAATGCTGTAGAACAAAATTCAAAATTCAATTTTTGATTAATAGATAACTTAATTCTGAGTTTTAAATTAAAAAAAAAAAAAAAACTGATTTAGATTCCTGTGCCTATATCCCAGAAATAAATTTGAGATATGTACATGTTACACCCACAAACACAGAAGCTCAATTAACACCCAAAACAGGAACTGAAATTGCCTATTTGCTTTTGTTCCTTTCAATAGCAGTTAACCACTCTTGTGAAATGACTTAATAGCACAAAACCAAGTGTAGCAGGCACCAATGAACATCCTTTATAGTGCTGGGTAGTCATGTTTGCCCCACAGAGGCTATTAATGTACTATTTAAGTTTGTCATGGGGAAGAGGTACCAAAAAAGTATAGGTGACATGAAAATGCAATGTTAATGAATAACCAGTATTTGGGGGAGGGGTGCCTGTCTATCATTCTGACAACTTTCCCTTCTTGAAATATAAAGGCGTGGGCAAGAAGCTTCCCTGCTACCCATGTACACCACATGAGAAAGTGCTTTTTATTTCCATCCAGAGAATATACTGGGCAAAAGGAAAATAGGACAGACAACCTCTCTAGGCTTAAAGGGTTGGGTGATATAGCTGTAATGAAGTATTTACTTAGCATGTTCAAGGGACTAAGTTCAATCCCTAGCACCATTAAACAAAACAAGTAAAAAATTAAGACTATAGGTAACTAAAAACCAGGCAGCTTAAATTTTTATATGTACAAAGAAGGAAGATGATATAGTAGATCTGATAGTAAGGTTAGGATATATAACATAATAAATTTTGATTCTGTTCCAAGTTATTCTAGCTTTCAGATTTAGGCTTTCCAGCAACAACAGTTGAAATTCTGAATCTGCTTAAATAACTAACATAATGAACCAAAATTTCTTGTTCATCAACCAAAAAGAAAAATAATTTGCTGGGTGCAGTGGTGCATGCCTGTAATCCCAATGGCTTAGGAGCTGAGGCAATGAAAAATTTAAAATCCTATAACCTGCTTTCTCCATTTTAAAACAGATAACAGCTTTCATCAATTTTGTGCTTTCATGAATAAGCCTAGAGTATAGTGTACTGCAGGCTAAGACGCCACACACATTCTATCAGATACATTATTACCCCTGCTCATTAAATACCTGGTGGGGGGAAGGAGAGCAAAAGCAACTTACACTTTCTAAATTTGGCAATGATAACCCTATTATTCTGGTTATGTTTTATCACCTATTTTCTAATCCAAGGGAAGTGGCATTGGAGGTGTTATAATGAGAAATGGCAATTTCTTGTGAAATTCAACAACAAAAAAATCACCTGATAGCTCAGAATCAGAAAATATGCATTGTCTTTGAAGAGCCAATTCATACAATGAAATCTCTCATGACATTGATATTCAAAATGATCAATCAACAAAAACATTATTAAAAAGATACTACACCATATGAAGTGGGGTTCATCCCAGGGATGCACTGTTGGTTCAACATACAGAAATCAATAAACATAATTCATCATATCAATAGACTTAAAGAATCATCTCAACAGATGCAGAAAAAGCATGTGACAAAATACAGCACCCCTTCATGTTCAAAACACTAAAACAACTAGGGATAGTAGGTACATACTTCAACATTCTAAGAGCTCTGTATGCTAAACCCAAGGCCAACATCATTCTAAATGGAAAAAAATTGAAAGCATTCCCTCTAAAACCTGGAACAAGACAAGGATGCCCTCTTTTACCACTTCTATTCAACACTGTCCTTGAAACTGCAGCCGGAGTAAAGGGATATGAATGGGAAAAGAAGAACTCAAATTATCACTATTTGCCAATGACCTGATTCTATAGTTAGAAGATCAAAAGAATTCCACACCAGAAAACTTCTAGAACTAATAAATGAATTCAGGAAAGTAGCAGGATATAAAAATCAACATCCTTAAACCAAACACGTTCCTATACATCAGTGATGAATCTACTAAAAGAGAAATTAGGGAAACTACCCCATTGACAACAGCCTAAAAAAAATTCATTTGGGAATCAATCGACCAAATAAAGTAAAAGACCTCTACAATAAAAACTACAGAACACTAAAGAAATTGAAGAAGACCTTACAAGATGAAAAGACCTCCCAATGCTCCTGGATAGGTAGAATTAATATTGTCAAAATGGCCATACTACAAAAGGATAGGTAGAATTAATATTGTAAAAATGGTCATACTAACAAAAATGTTATATAGATTTAATGCAATTCCTATTCAATCCCAATGACATTCTTCATAGAATTAGAAAAAGCAATCATGAAATTCATTTGGAAAAACTGAAGACCCATAATAGCCGAAGCAATCCTTATCAAGAAGAGTGAAACAGGAGGCATCAAAGACCTTAAACTATGGCCATAGTAACAAAATGGCATGGTATTGGCACCAAAACAGACAAGTAGACCAATGTACAGAAGACCCAGAGACAAACTCACACAAATGCAGTTGATCTCACACTAGACAAAGGCACTAAAAATATTCACTGGAGAAAAGACAGCCTATTCAACAAATGGGTGCTGGGAAAATTGGAAATCTACATGTAACAAAATGAAATAACCCCTCTCTCTCACCTTGCCCGAAACTCAACTCAAAATGAATCAAAGACTTAGGCACTAGAACACAGACCCTGTGCCTGCCTAATAGAAGAAAAAGTAGCCTAGGATCTGACTTCCTTAGCAAGACTCCCAAAGTCCAAGAAGTAAAATCAAGAATCAATAAATGGGATGGATTCAAGCTAAAAAGCTTCTTCTCAGCAAAGGAATCAATAACAAAGAGAGAGCCTACAAAATGAAAGAAAAATCACACACACCTCAGTTACAGCATTAATCTCCAAGATAGAAAAAGAACTCAAAAAACTTAACAGCAAACAAAACAAATAACCCAACCAGTAAATGGACTAAGAAACTGAACAGACACTTCACAGAAGAAGAAATACAATCTGTGAACAAATATATGAAAAAAGGTTCAACACCTCTAGCAATTACAGAATGCAAACTAAAACTACACTGAGATTTCATCTCACTCCAGTCAGAATGGGAATTATCAAGAATACAAGTAACAATATATATTGGCAAGGATGTGAGGAGAAATTTACTCTCATACAATGTTGGTGGGACTGCAAATTGGTGCAACCATTATGGAAAGCAGTATGGAGATTCCTCAGAAAACTTGGAATGTAACCATCATTTGACCCAATTATCCAAATCCTTGATTTATACCCAAAGGTCTTAAAATCAGCATACTTCAGTGATGCAGCCACATCTATGTTTACAGCAGCTCAACTCACAATAGTTAAACTATGGATCCAATCTAAATGTCATTCAACAGATGAATTGATGAAGAAAATATGGTATCACACTCATACACTGCTGGTAGAACTGCAAATTGGTGCAGCCAATATGGAAAGCAGTATGAAGATTTCTTGGAAAATTGGGAATGGAACCACCATTTGACCCAGCTATCCCTCTCCTTGATCTATATCCAAAGGACTTAAAAACAGCATACTACAGGGACACAGCCAATCAATGTTTATAGCAGCACAATTCACAATAGCTGAACTGTGGAACCAACCTAAATGCCCTTTAATAGATGAATGGATAAAAAAAAAATGTGGCATATATACCCAATGGAATATTACTCAGCAATAAAAGAGAATAAAATCATGGCATTTGCAGGTAAATGGATGGAGTTAGAGAAAATAATGCTAAGTGAAGTTAGTCAATCCCAAATAATCAAATGCTGAATGTTTTCTTTGACATAAGGAGGCTGATTCATAATGGGATAGGGAGAGGAAGCATGGGAGGAATAGACAAACTCTAGATAGGGGAGAGGGGTTTGAGGGGAAGGGAGGTAGCATAGGGTTAGAAATGATGCTGGAACGTGATGATCATTATTATCCAAAGTACATGTATGAAGACACTAATTGGTGTGACTATACTTTGTATACAACGAGAGATATGAAAAATTGTGCTCTATATGTATAATAAGAATTGTAATGCATTCTGCTGTAATATATAAATTTTAAAAAACAGTAAAAAAATGAAAAAGATGTCAAAAAAAAGAGAAAATGTGGTATATATACCACATTTATATGGAATATTACTCAGTCTTTAAGAAGAATGAAATTATGATATTTGCCAGTAAATGAATGGAGCTGGAGAATGATCCCAGAAAAACCAAAGGTCAAATGTTTTCTCTGATATTCGGATGCTAATTCATAATAAGGGAGGGCAAGGCTAGGGAAAAACAGAGGTACTTTGGATCAGACAGAGAGGAGGGGTGTGGAGGCTGGAAGGAACGAATGAATCAGACATTATTACCCTATGTATATACATGAGTACATGACTGGTGTGATTCTATAGCATGTACAACCAGAAGAATGAGAAATTATACTCTATTTATGTGTTATGTGTCAAAATGAATTCTACTGTCATGTATAACAAATTAGAATAAAAGAACTAAAAATAAATGATTAATTAAATCTTGGCCCAAGAATAGACTTATCTTATTCTACTCATCAAGCTTTGTTAATTCATTTCCCAAACCACATAGATTAAAAATAGCAAATCAGATTGGGAAGTGAGGCTATTAAAGCAGGTCCTCTATTAGCAACAAAAAAACAGCTTCAGTGAAAAGAGAAAAGAAGAAGAACTCTAAGCATCCAATGGTATTTCAACACTGGATCACATAGCTTTACTATACATCTTTAAAGATCATGACATTGTTCAATGTTAATTTTTAAAATTTTTTAAATCAAGATTATAATACATATTCTTTGAGAGAACACAAAATTACATAGCAAGTACTCTATTTTGCAAAGATTTCCACCAAGTCAGCACTGAAAGTTACAAATCTGAAAGGATTAATATCAGATTTATCTGTAGCTAGTAAAATAATCTTGTAATTTTTTTAAATAATCTGTTAAAATAATCTTATAAACAAATTATTGGGAATATCATTGAAATCTGTTCATGAGCAATTTCAAATTATTAAGAACTTTCTTGAAAAACCAACACTTTTATTAGTAGTATTTTAAAACCTTCAAAAAAAGGTTCCAAACCCTTTAAATTGCCTTTAGACTCATCAGTATAATACTATTTCTATTACAAGTTGATTTTTAGGCAGAGGAAACAAGCTATTGTAAACTGAAACCTATTTTAAACCCCCAAACTTCTCATTACATGGTTCTCATTAGATGCTTCAAATATACTCTACATGAAAACATTTTTCTTATATAAAGTATATAATGATGTTGGACATTAGAAATAGTCTTTCAATGGGTTAACCTTCTGAACTAAAAAAAAGGATTAGATCACAGTATATAGCGACTTCTCAAAAAACTAAAACCAGCATTACCATATTATCCAGGAATTTCACTTCTGAATATACAGTCAAAAGAATTAAAAGCAGGGACTTGAATAGGTATTTGCATACCCACATTCAAAACACCATTATTCTCAATAGCCAAAAGACATGAACAACTCTCAAATGTCTATTGATGGACGCATGTAACAATTCTACATAATGGAATATTATTCAGCCTTACTGAAAGGAAAGAAATTTCAAACATATTTACAATATGGATGACCCTTGAAGACACTGCTAAGTGAAATAAACCAGTCACGAAAAGACAAGTAACTGTATGATTCCATTTACATCAGGTACCTAGAGTAGTCAGATTCAAAGAAATCAAAGAAGGGTGCTACGGGTTGGGGTAGGGTAAAGTGGATGTGATTAAAGGGTATGAAGTTTCAGTTTTTCAAGATGCCAAGTTTCTGGAGATTAGCTGTATGACCATGTGAATGTATATAATATATAGAACTGTACACCTACAAGGTTGAGATGGTAAATATTATATGTATTCTACTTCAATTTTTAAAAAGGCCATGATTAAATTTTAGCAATATACATCCAGAGGTTAACAACTAAGTCACAACACCTGAATTACTAGTATCCAGACTATGGGACTATAACTATTCAGTATTTCCAAACTGTGTCATGATTCTACTTTTACTAGGAATTATTAATTGAAATATTTTAAGTACATTCAGGAATTAATAAATGTCAAGGGAGAAAGTCTCACTACTTAATAAAACTTTTTACTCAGTAATTATTATTCTAATTCAAAAGCAAGCATTCATTCTTTAAAAATATATACATTTACTAAGGCTGAAGACATTACATAAGAGAAAAGGAAGTATCAATAAAAATTCTGGGTAACATTTAATTAAGACATTGACCTCTCAAAATTTTTATTATCATTAATAATAAAATAACATATAATATTAAATAAATAAAAATAATATTTCTCCTTTTATGAGATGTTATTGTTTAAGCTTTACCAGAATGATATATCTGTCAATGAAGGAATAACGCTGAACTGTTAACACTTGATAATTTTAAAAGTAATTTAAAAATCAGCAAATAATTTTCCAAGATCCCCATTAGATTTCAAACTGTTACTTTTCTCCACATTCAAAATTAACTCAGAGTGGACCAAAGTCCAAATTTAAAGAGCTAAAAATTATAATCCTTAGAAGAAAACATAGGAGTAAAAATGAAAAATCTTAAGAGGCAAAAATTTCTTAGATATAAACAAAGCAAACAGATAAATTCGACTTCACCAAACTTAAACTTCAGTGCTATAAAGGGTAAAATCAAGAAAGTAAAGACAATGCACAGATTGGGAGGAAATATTTGCAAATCATATATATATATATAATAATGGACCCAATTTAGAAACTTCCAAAGAATTTCAATAGACATTTCTCCAAAGTGAACATACAAAAGCAAATGAAAAGATGCTTACTATCATTAGGCATAAGAGAAATGCAAATCAAAATCACAAGGATGTACCACTATACACCTACTATAATGGGTTATAATTAAAAAGACAAGGACTAGGGATGTGGATCAGTAGTAGAGGACTTCCCTAGCATGCCTGAGGTCCTGGGTTTAATCCCCAGCACTGCTCCCCAACCCTTGCCCCCCTCCAAAGACAATCACAATAACAAGTATAACAAGGATGTTGAGAATTGGAACCCTCTTATTGGAACCCTCATACTGATGTAAAATCATATAGCCACTGTGGAAAACAATTAGGCAGCTCTTCAAAAGATTAAATATAAACAGTTAACACATGACCCAGCAATTTTACTCTTAAGGAATTTTACCAACAATTACCATTAAAACTGACCTAGCAATTCACTTTCTCAAAAGTAAAAAGGTGTTCAAATAAAACTTTGTACACAAATGTTCTGAACAGCACTATTTCACAACAACCAAAAAGTGAAAATAATCTAAATGTCCATCAACAGATGAATATACAATATATGTATACTGAAAACATGACTGAACTCAGCAATAAAAAGGAACCACGTATGTTCTTCATGATAAACATGAATGCATACTAAAAATGGGTAACTCTGAAAACATACTAAGTGACCCAAAAGACCACAAATAATATGATTTGATTTATATAACTGAATATCCAAAATAGGCACATCTACTTAAAAAATAAAGCAGACTACAAGTTTCCTCAGCTGGGAAAACAAAAGAATAGAAGGGAGAGTTGACTGCTAACAGTTACAAGCTGTGTGTGGGAGGAGGTGACAGTTTTGGAGACATTTGACTACTACTGAATTATATGTTTTACGTGGTAAACTATAAAGTATGTGAATTATCTCTCAATAAAGTTGTCACCTTTTCTAAGATTACCTAAATTTTAAATAGTTTACTAGGAAAAAAAGAAACAAAAGCATTTCTTTAACTAAAATCACTGATCTCAAACATTTAAATAGCCCCTACTGTATCAAAGACACTACATAGTTATGGAAAAGGTAAAGTTTAGCATTAGAAGATACCAACTAGATACATATTACCAGGTAGAAATAACTGTATATGTAAAAAGGGTACAGTGGCACATCCCTATAATCCCAGCAACTTGGGAAACTGAGGCAGGAGAATCACAAGTTCAAGGACACTCTGGACAACTTAGCAAGACCTTGTCTCAAAATAAAAAATAAAGGGCTAAGGATGTAGCTTAGTGGTAGAGGGCCCCTAGGTTAAATCCCCAGTATCCCCAATTAAACAAACAGCATAGAATTAATTCAAAACATTTTATAATGTGTATTATCTATTTTTTTCTTCCTATGTTGCCTATGCTTTTTTGGTGTCATATCTAGGAAACCACTGCCTAATCCAAACCAAAAAAAAATAGAGAAATAAATCTTGGGAGTTTTAGCTCTCAGATTTAGGTCCTCCAATTTGAGTTAATCTTTGTATATGTGTGAGGCAGGGATATAATTTTCCCGACCCCATTCATAGCAAAGATTATTCTTTTCCCATGGAACTCTTGTGGCACTAATAAAAATGAATTGACTATAATTACATACTAATTCATAAACAGAAAACACTAAAATATAATTTTTAAAACAATATGTGAAAATGGCAAAATTTGAGAAAAGTAAACTCAAACAATGTTCCGTGAAAAATGAAAAAGAGGCCTTGATTCTTTCAAGCTGTGATTTTTAATAATTTTGAAGTCACAGACCCTTTGTGAATCACAGGCCCTCCTGAGAATAAATGCTAAAAACATGCCACAAATAAATATATATCGAAAGTATCTTCAGTTTGGGGGTTCACTGTGAAAGACTCATGTGGAAAGCTACAATCAAACCTCACATTAATAAAATGTGTGAGCCTTATGTTTCTTTTCTTTTTTTTAAATTAGGGGGGTGGAGTGAGGATGAAGGTAGAAGGAAACAAGAAAGGCATGAAAACAAGTAGAAAAGAGAATGAGCATTAAGAGAAAAAAAAAACAGGCTTTTCTAATGAAAGGAGACAGTTTGAACCTGTACATCCCAAATTTTACTGAGCATATAATAACCTAAGGATGTTGTTATATGCCATCTAATACTAACTTCAGGAGCAGCGTAGAAGATTCTGCATTTTCAGCAAACTCTTAGGAGATACCACTACTGCTACTCTGCAAACCCCATTTTCCGAGTTGTAATTAATTTAGGCCCATGGTCCCAAAAAGTAGGCTATGAAGGTACTAAGGGGGTACTAAAGGAAAATCAGAGGGAATCTGTGATATAATTTTAATTTCTTAGGGATATTAAATATGCAGAAATACTCAACATTTGTCAGATAACATGTGAATAACCGTTCAAGACCACTCAGTTTCAACTTCATATAGTATTTCATTGCTTTTAGTGACATGACATCCTGGCTTTGAGAAGCAAAGTCTTTGTCAGGTGCTGTGATATAAATCAAATGCCATGTTAAAAAAAAAAAAAAAAAAAAACAATGTGAAACAGGAAATAAGAGTGGCTTGTTCCATGTGATTCCAAGGCTTGAGAAGTTATACCGTAGCCAATAGTTACACACATGCCATTAGTAACCACAGTTATTTAAGAATAAATAAAAATTAAAAGAATCAAAAGAAAAATTTAGTGTGCGCGCGTGCGCTACTTTTCCAAATGAATACTAAATTTGTTAGGAGATAAATACCTGTTAGGGGTTTTGTTTGGCTCAGGGGTTGCTGTGGAAAAAATAAAATTACTGAGATCTTAAGGTTGCCTTGAATTGAAAAAGTATGGTAATGTCTGGCATAATCTTATTTGATACACAGCTTCACAGCCAAACTGAGGAGGTTCAAATCCTGTCTCCTCCCTTCACCAGTTGTGTGGTTTGGGGCTATTTAATCTTCTCTCAGTTTTCCTCTACCATAAAATAGTGATAGTTTCCACCCTTTTAGGACTGCTATGAATAACAAATGTGCTACTATATATAAAGTTTAGCATTAGCTGACAAACAGTACAGAAATGTTTACTGCCACCACCATAATAATTATGATGCTATAGTTACTGCAATTATTAGGAAAATGGGAATCATAAAAAGCTTTTGATCTGAGTGTTGACTACAGATTCTGGTACAGAAGGGAAGAAAGACAGCAGGCATAGGCATTGACGTAGGCCACCTCAACACTAATTCAAAGGTTCTCACTGGGGCCTGTGGCTGTTAATCACGCCCAGGGGAAAGAAACAGAAGGAACAGGTCAATTCAAATTTGCTTTCCATATTCTTACTAAAACACTTCACTTGCAAGTGATTTTTGTTGTGTAATAACAAGAATTTTTAAAAGTTTTTAATATGCATAAAATTGCTCTTTAATGAGAAAAATCTGATTGCAAAATACAATTACTCTGGGTATACATATTAAGAGTCCTTCTATTTCATTACCAAATCTAAGCATGTCAGCAAATGAGCACAAGCCTCTAACACTGCTTCTCATGGGTTTGCAGGAGGGCAAAGCACACAGATCAGAAAGAACATTCTGCTAATTAAACTGAAGCAGATGACTAGGGAAGAGAAGGGCTTGTCACATGTAACATCTGTGCCAAAGATGATCAGATTAAATATGCAAAATGTGAAGTAAAGGTGTGAAAAAGCAGTAAGATGATACTCTAGACCTTAAATAGGCTACAAAAGTTCTGACAGTTTCCCTAATTATTCCCAGTAATGGACATAGGAGGCCAAAAGGCAGGAGAGAGAAATACATTTTTCTCCATTATGGGTGTTGAGCACCAGGGCTAAAATCATGCCTGTCTGAACACTGATCAGTTTCTGCAAAGGTTAATAGCAATTAAATGCAGCAAACTAGACTAAATGAGAAACAGGTCATGATACCACTGTACTTGCAAAGAGCATAAAAAGCATTTCTTTTAAACTGATCTTGATACACAGGAAATCCAAAAAGAGCTATGAAGAAAAGAACACACTTTCCAAAGTAAAGCAGCTTTGAAAATAAAGCTATTTCTCAAAAGGTGAAAATAATTTCTTAAATACATATTTTTAAAAATGACATTCTACACAACTAATTCCATTATTATCAATATTAGGTTGCTGCCATAAAATCAGAAATGCTACATAAATAAAGATATCTAAAAAGTTATTTCTCTGAAAAAGAAAATTACTACATGATACCTACACTATTCTCTTTTTCTGGCTGAAGTTTTAATGAAGATTCTACCTTAAAAATTTCCAGTATGATATAAAAAGTGCAATATTATGCTTCGGTATGCATCATAATAACTGTTTCTTCCAGCCTAGGACATCTATAATACAAAGAATGTAGTAAGTCACTTAATGATAATTAAGATTCAACTATCTGGCCCAGATTCCTTGGTAGAACAAGCCTGTAATCCCAGCAGCTGAGGCAGGAGGATCTCAAGTTCACAGGCAGCCTCATTGGTTAAATACCCCTGATTCAATCATTATCCAAAACAACAACAAAAGACTTAGATATTGGTAACTACAATAGTCTCAGACCATTCTCTGATCTTAATCTTTGACTTTAGTATATAAATCCTAAAGTCTGAAGAATTTTAGTTTATTTTTGAATTTCAATACAAGCAAGATTTTTCCAAAAATTATGCAAACCCTAGCATATACTTTTTTCACACATGCACATACCTTCAACTCTGGGACAGATTCAGACAATGGAAATTCAACTTACTTTGCTGTCCTCTGGGTCTTCTAAACCATCAGGCCGACTAAGGTTTCGAGAAGGCTGGCTACAGACAACATTGTCTTCCCAAGAAGGGACTCTTACAGGTGGCCTTTGAATTTCATCTGGATAAAAAGCACCATCTGCTCCATCTGTGATAATTTTGGAAAAGAAAAAAATACATATTTTAGAAGGGTAGGATGAAACTATTTACTACAATTAGCATCTCTATGTATAGATTTGATAAACAGGATATAAAAAAACCATACTGTTACATCAAAAAATAGATGTTTTCATTTTTAACCCAAGTGATTTTAGAAATTGAATTATATATAATAAGCATGGTTCATCATTTCTGGATGTTGCCCTTAACAGTGTTAAACATTAAAACTGCCAATTATACAAATGTTTCCGTTAAAGTAAATTGTGCCAAGAGTTCTCTAATGTCATGAAAATATAAGGGAAAAAAAAAAAAATCCAGATTCAGCAAATCCCAAGCCAAAAATAATAACCTCTTGTTTCCTGTGTTGCATACGGATTACCATACTGCAGAACTGGTTGTACATTTGGCAGTACATGAACGTGCCCATTTTGCTCTGAGCACGTGTTGAGACACTGTGAGATCTGTTGGGAACTATGGACTTCCATTTTCTTTTCTGTTTGATTTTCTAAATTCCCTTTAAGTTCCTAAAATTAGCAAAAACAAAGATAAATAAGAAAAGCAATCAAACATTTATAAGGGCAACATTAAACATTTAGCTGAAATAACAATAAAATTACTTCCCTATTATGTTTCAGATATGCAACTGGAAAGACTTCTCATAAATACCCCTTCCAAATTTAACAAATCAGACAGCAAGACAAAACTGTATTTTCAAATTTATTTGTGCTGAAAAGTGCCTTGTTATAGAACTAATTTAAGGAAACTAATTATTAATCTCTTACTACTCAAAGGTATTAACAATATTTTAAAGTCTTAATACAGAATTATAAACATTTGATTGAATTCCCTAGGGAAGCAATTCATTTTTTTTCTTGTTTTGTTAACTCTTTCAAAGTATAAGAAACATGTCCCAACTTTTTAACAAAGCCAGTATTCTTTTACTATGAAAACCAAACAAAGACATCAAGGGGGAAAAAAAATGACTGACTTTATCCTTAAAGTATTAATGGAAAAACCCTTAACTTCTTATTAGCAAATAAAAATCAATAATATTAAAAAACAAACACTATGACTAAATGAGAATGTGAAGTTAGTTTAACATCCAAAAAAAAATCAATAAATATAATTCACTATGTTAAAAGAATAAAAGGAGTCTGGAGTTGTAGTGCAGTGGGAGAGCCTAGCATATGTGAGGCACTGGGTTTGATCCTCAGCCCCATATGAAAATAAAATGAAGGTACTGTGTCCATAAAAACATCTAATAAAAAAAAGAATAAAGGGGACAAATCATACTGAAGAAATATTTTACAAATTTAATACAGATTCGTGCTTTTTAAAAAAATCTCGGCAACCTAGTGTAAAATTTTTTTAAAGTAAAACTTACTAGTGAAAAATTAAATGAGCCTACTGAAGATCAAATACAAGGCAAGGATATCTGCTCTCACAGCCTCTATTCAAAATAACCAGTGAATTAATTTCAGATTAAGGCAGGAAGACTAAAAATAAAGAAGTAAAACTGTCTTTATTCACATGACATTATCATGTATGTAGAAAAATCCTATCATATCTACAATAACTAGAGAATGAATAAATTAAAGCAAGGTCACAGTATACAAAGTTAATATACAAAATGAACTGTTTCCATATATCAGCAATAAATAATTAGAAAATGAAATTTTAAACTATTTTACTTAAAGCAAAATCAGTAGGTAAGATTTATTCCTAAGTATTTTATCTTAACAAAAGATAAACGAAGCCTATATACTAAAAACAAAAAAGCAATGCTGAGAGAAATTAAAGAGCATAAATGGAGAGAGATACCAAGTTCACAGGCTGGAAAATAGTATTTTTACACTATTAATATCCCCCAAATTCAATGCAATCCCAATCAAAATCCTAGTAAGAGTCTATATAAATAGATGATTATAAAATGTACATGGAAATACAAATGTTCTGAACAACCTGACCATGTATATGTATATACACATACATACAATTCTGTCTACAACTGAGCTAATCCCCAGTCCAAACAGCCCATATTTAAAAAGCAGAACATATGACTCAAGAAATATCCCTAATCTGGTTTGTCAATATGCAAAAACACTAATATTAAAGAACATTTAAAATTTTTCTCTGGTAATAGTAAACAATTTTCCATGAAAAAAATTTTTCCATTATTTACTATGTTGCTTTTACTTTATAATTTTTCCCTTTTTAAATTTCTAAGAAGGATTAATGCCGATTATCTGAAGTAATACGAAGATACAAAAATGGTAAATAAGTACAATGTAGCTCACTGGATTAGCTCTTGCCTATCATGTGCAGTCGTAGGTTCAATCCCCAGTAACACCATCCCCAATCCCCTGCAACACACACACACACACACACACACACAAATTGATTTTATACTACTATAAACTAGTTTTTATAAACAAATTATACTACAGAAATACTAGGGAACTATTAGGTAAAATAAACTATAATGAGTCCTTTTATTTGCTCATTTACTCAATATCTACTAGCATTAGGGATTTATGAATAACTGACAAAACTTTCTGACTTATAAAACTTACATTTTAGAAAAAGGAAGATAAACAATAAACAAAGTAAAATACAGGATCTGTTAAATGGTGATAAATCCTACAGAGATGGAAAAAGAATAAAGGCACAGAGCATACTGGTGGAGTAGTGGGTTGCAACTTGTACACAGAACAATCAGGAAAAAAATGACATTGGAGTGAAGACCTGTAAGTAGTGAGGGAACGAAAAAGTTCCTAGTAGACAATGTCAGTGTGAGTTAAGAAGAATGTACAAACTACTTTAGTGTTGTGTGAGTGGGTTAAGTCACTCTTTACTAAGCCAGAGTTTCTTCTGCTATATATAATGTAAGAATATTTTTTTATGCAAAAACTTGTGAGGGCCAAATTAGGAACCCATTTATTCCACTCCAGTGACTCAAAACTAGCACAGTTCAATGAAGTAATACCATATCAACAAAATAGCACACGTAATTTGAATTTAAGCCTTAGTAAAATTACAAATTATTTTGTTTTTAAAAAGAGCTGTTTTCATTTATACAGTCAACTAATTATGATCACTTGCTACATTCTATAGATCCATGTTTCAGTAGCTCTTTCCCCTCTTTTTATATACAGGGTTAAGTACAGGGTTAAAATGAATACAACTACTACCATGATTTGATGCTACTAACTTAATAACAACATACAAACAATTTTTCCACCATTGCTTTCATACCAACAGTATACATGTTAACATTATGGGGGAAAAATCCAAGTAATGCTATAGTATTATTATGAAAAATTTTATCTTTGTAGAGCTCTGAAAAGAGATGGGGACACATACCAAAGAACCACTCTGACAAATGCTAAACTACACCACCTTTACAACTGTATGTATAGCTCTGTTTGAATGTCAGATAATGCAGTTAAGTAATTTTACAACTTCACAAGCATTTCCTATTACAAAAGAAAACCAGATAAGCACACAAAAAATTTTTAAATTTCAACATATTCTTATATTTGAATACTGTAAAATTTGTTCATTGTTAAACACAAAATAGATAACAAAGACTAAACTAATAACTTTCAACACATGCATTTTTCTCACATTCTAAAGTAAATACATGAAAGTTTTTGTGTTGTTTTTTTTAAAAGCACATTGCTTAATACCTTCTCTCTGGAGAGGTTTTCCAAATGTGAAGTCAGACCACTTATTTCTTTGTCTTTTTCTGCCAACTGAAGCTAAATAAAGAAATAAATTAATTTTTTTCATCATTTATTTTCCTCCTTACAATTTGAGATCTAATTCATATGATTCTATCACAATAATTTATGTTATCAAATCCATGTATTTTCTTCAATGCTTACTCTTTGGCTTCTCTGAATTGTTATCAATAAATTCCTCTATTCTTAAAACTATTCCTTTGGTTTATGTAAAACTGTATCAATACTATCATTCTCCATGCCCTTTGTGTCTACTTTATCTTCTCAATCACACATATGAGTAATCTTCAAAGTTTCTTTGGCATCTCTGTGAAAAGTCACTTTTTTCCATGCCTTGAAAATATCCACAAATACTGACTTGTATACCATTTCTCTCTTAAGTTCCACATCTGCTTTTTAAATAGATGATTGGATACATTCACATTGCTATCCTTCCCTCACTGTAAAGACAAAATGTCCCAAGCCTTCTTTCCTATATTTGTTAACAAGATACCATCAAAATCAGAGAACACTGATGGTTAGAATACTTCCTCCTCCTCTTCTTCCATTCCCCAATGCTTTTACTCCCTGTCATTCATTCCTTCATCCACCACCCACTGACCACCTATTACAGGATAAGTATTAACAGATGCAAAATCAAATAAATCTACTCATCAAGAGTTCTTCACTAAAGATGCATTTTAATAGTTCTTTACTAGACTTATATCCTATTCAATGGCACTAGATCACGGAAGGTATTTTCAAAGGAGGTGGCCTTTATCAATTCATTTGAAGAATATTTCTCCCCGATTCCCTCACCTTTACACTGTTTATATATTCCAACATGTAAACCATCTTTAGTGCTACCAAATTATTTTCAAAAAGGACCTACTCTAGTTGGGTCCCTTTTAGCCTAAAAAATTCTAAACAGAAACTAGCACCAAATTCCATTTTAGGCCTTCCAAAATCTGGCTTCAAACTTTCATTCAAATCTAATCTACTTAGATATTAAAAGCCTTATACTCAACAGTTTCCAATTAATAAGAGTCCAAATGCTTTAGTTCCCCAGCTCTGCTATCTATATCTGACCTCCAAACCTGTATAATACTTTCTGTCTGTTTAGAACAATTCTTCTTCCTTTTCCTAACTTCGCTTCTCCTCCCTTTCAGTTCGGTCTTTCAAAGGTCTAGTTTCTCCATAATATCTTCCTACTAAATATGTGATTGGAAACAACCCCAGGGTACTTAAAACATCATTCACGTGAAGCTTTTATCACATTTTACCTTACCTACTCAGTCCACGTTTGTGTCAAAAGTGAAGGGCATTAAATAGGTTTCAATAAATATTTAGCAAACCATTTTTCTCATCAACATGCAAAAAATTTTAATATATTCAGTATTCACACTTTACAAATAATAACAGAAGTTGTAGTCACTGAAGACAATATCCACAGGAATCTCGGAAACAATAATGATTCATGAAATATCATTTTAAGAATAGAAGGTTCACCAGTAAAATTAGCTCTCTTCAGCTTCCACAAAGGAAACTTTAAATAACTGTAATTTAAAAATTAGATACAGATAAAAGTAGCTATGATACAGCAGAACTTAATCACTTAGACTGCATGCCAGGAAAGTCACTGAGCCACATCCCAGGCCTTACATGTATATTATAAAATATATCATATTGCACTCTATTCCCGAGAAAGCTAATACTTTACTACTTAGTAATTAGCTAGACAGCCCAATAATATTTTTTACTAATCTTCTTATAGATATGATTTATCATTTCAATTTTTATGCTCACTTATGTTACAATGGCAAAAAATAATTTTAATTAAGATTTTATCATTTACCTTGCAGAACTTCATTTAGGATCACAATAAGACAACTGGGGAATAATTTTTAAAATTCTAAATATTCTAAATTAAAATAAATTTAAAATACTGATGATATATTCTTATGACATAAAACCCACTGAGGCCCCCAAATAATTTAACATACATGTTTGTTTAAAAAAAAAAGCCAGGCATGGTGGCATACACCTATAATCCCAGCAACTCAGCGGAGTAAGGCAGGAGGATCACAAGTTCAAAGCCAGCCCTAGCAACTTAGTGAGACCCTATCCCAAAATAAAAAATATAAAAAGGGCTGAGGATGTGGCTCAGTAGTAAAGTGTCCCTGGGTTCAATCCCCGTAGCCCCTGCCAAAAAAAGGCAAGCAGAAGAATAATGAAATGATTGCTTTTAATCTTTAAAATAAGCACAATTAAAAGAGAATTTTTTAAAAAAATTTCTCTTCAATGTAGGTGTACACAGAGGATCAAACCCAGTGCCTTACACACCAAGCAAGTGCTCTACCACTGAGCCACAACCCCAGCCCAAAAGATAAATTTTTAATAGCTATCTGAATCCACAGAACTAAAGCCATAATACCAATTAATACGAATATTCATTTTTCTCAGTGAACTAAAGCCATAATACCAATTAATATGAATATTCATTTTTCTCAGATCACACTGAATGACCTACATTCAATGAAACTAAATACACACCATTTTCATTTATAGAAGAAAATGATACCTCAATTATCCATATTAAAAATGTGTATTAGGTTGATGAAAATGACAGAAAATACATTTTCAAAAGCATCAGGTGGTACAATAAGTTCTATGCTTTAGGTTTGTATACAAGTGCTAAACTTACTTTATAATTGTCCTCTACTTCAGCTAGTTCAAGTTTTACATTTTCAACAATTTTCATTTGTTCTTTCCATTTCAGCTCCATTTTTGCAAGTTCATCAGCATATTTACTGCATTTGGTTTTCTCATCCTAAGTAAAATTAGTATAATTATCAAAAGATTTTAAATCCATATAAAGTAAACATATACACAAACATACTTAATACTAATATTTTTCATAACTTCTGCTGTAACAGCATAAACATAAAAGGACTAAATGTCTATCAATAGATTAATCATTTTATATCCATACAATGGAACAGTATAAATATATTTAAAAGGCAGATGTTCAAGCAGACAAAAATGTCAAATTACACTGAATAGCATGTTGCAAAAATAGTACAAGATAATCCATTCTTACTTTTGTTTTATATAATTATATATGATATCTATGCCAGTATTATATAGAAAAATATAAATTTCATTATTAACAGCTCATATCTGGGGATCAGGATCAGGGAGATACTTTTTATCATCTTTGTTCTTTTTATTTGCAGTGACATGATACTCCACAATAGTTATGACTTTACAAAAGGATGGAGGGAAATCATGTATTCATACAATTGCTTTTTCTTATAACCCAAAACATCTTATGGAAGGAGTTAGAAATCATGACAAAAAGGCAATATATGACCATTTCATTTTCAATGTTTTTGTTCAAGGTGAAGTTTAAAAGTATACTTTGAGAAATTCAATGGAGAAAGAAATACCTTTGAAAACAAATAATACTAAATCAACTATGGGTCACAGAATTAAATGCAAAACCTGACTCTAAAACTTCTAGATGGGCTGGAAGTATAATAGAGCACTCGCCTAGCAGGCTTTCAGTTGTGTGTTCAATACTTAGCACCACAAAAACAAAACAAAAATCTTCTGGAAGATGACATAGGAGAAAATCTTTATCACTCTGGATTAAACAAATATTTTTAAAAAGAACAAAATATAAAGGAATGATTAATAAACCGTCATTAAAATTTTGCTTTTCTAAAAACACCATTAAAGAAATGAAAAGGCAGATTGGGAGAAAATATGCACCACAGACAAATGGCAGAGAAAAAAACTGTATCTAGAATAAAGAACAAGTACAACACAAGATGAACAACACAATTTTTAAAGTAGAAAAAAGATCTAAATGATCAAAGAAGGAGGGTGGGAAGGGTACACAGCTTTCTTATGACAAGCATAAGAAAGGAAACTCAGCATTAAGTCATCATGGGAATGCAAATTCAAACCACAATGATATTATCATGACACATTCCTTAGTCTGGTTATGTAAATGGTACAAAAGTACTATGCAAAATAATCTGGTGATTTCTCATACAGTTAACCAATGTGTTGCCTACCTTATCACCTAGGCATTTCGCTCCTGGATATTTACCCACAAGAAGCAAAAAACTGTTACAGTCACAAAAAAGCTTATCTACAAATGTTCATAACAACTTTACTCATAACAATTAAAAACTCCAAATGCCCAACCACTTGTAATGTATAAACAAATTATAATACATATATAAAATGGGATACTACCTCAGGAATGAAATGGCATGAATAAGCTAACAATATAACAATAATATGGACAATTCTCAAAATAATTTGTGCTGAAAGAGGATAGGAAAAGAACATACTATAATGACACCATTTTATAAAGTCATACAAAAAAGTTAGGTTAGTCAATAGTGGCAGAAAATAGGCGAATGTTTTCCTGAAAAATGAAGATAGAAGAAAGAGCCAAGTTGCAAACAGGCACAAAAAATTAGGGAGTAATGGAAATGTTCATTATCTTGACAATATGGTGATAGTTTCTGGACCGTGTAGGTCAAAACTGATCAAATGGCACACTTCATATATATGTGTACTTCATTGGTTTAAAAAGTGTACCTCAAAAAAGTTAAGCCGGGTGTGGTGGTGCACACCTGTAATGCCAACTGCTCGGGAAGCTGAGACAGGAAGATTGTGGGTTTGAAGCCAGCCTCAGCAATGGTGAGGCACAAAGCAATTCAGTGAGACCGTGTCTCTAAAGAATATAAAATAGGCCTGGGGATGTGGGTCAGTGGTCAAGTGCCCCTGAGTTCAATCCCTAAAATAAATAAATAGATTTTTAGATGTTCCTTCAGAAAGTCTTACTTGAAGAAACATAATATCTTCTTTTAATAATATTGGTATATAATAAAAAATTTTAAATACTCATTCAGAATTGTTTCATCCTTAGTTAAAGATAGTTTAGTCCCTTACAAATAATTATAGTCACACATTGCTTAATGATGGGCATATATCCTGAGAACTGCTTCCTCATTAGATAGGAGACTTTGTGGTTGTGGAAACAGGTTTCATTCATATTGAAGATTTGCTGTGGCAAGTAATTTTTCTCCACAATCAGCTTATTTTGAATTTTCTAAAATTCTTCAGCTACCTTCACATCAACACTTGGTGCACTTTGCAAACTCACCACTTACTTTTACATTATGTAATGAATAATGAGCTAGCAGCAAATTTAACTTCATAAGCCGGATATAGCCTTTTCTTTCAACATCATACATAAACTTTTTGCTGGTTGTGATCATCATGGTGTGGAATCAGATAAGCTTCTATATTTGGTCTTCAATTCAAATCTCTAGAAATTTTTAATTGATAATATACTCTTCTTGAATTATCTTGCTGCCTTCAATAAAGTGGATCCTTATTGATCCTTTAAGAACAACTCCGAGTTTCTGTTCTTGTTCTTGAAGATCATATTTTCAGTGGAATAGAACATGCCTGATCAGTGATCAATGGTGATCATTGACTTTTTACCTTCACAGTCTTTACTTTTATTTGTTTCCAAGTCAATCACTAAACATGGCCTCTTACTGACAATATATAAGTAGTGAGTTTTGTACACTTAGGGGCCACAATAAATGAAACAAAATGAGACTAAATGAAGCACAAAAGAATATGATGCAATGAAAAGATGAAGTACATGTGAGATTGTGAAGCTGTTGCTGGTTAACATGGCACACTATTTTAAAGTTTTTAGGTCTTTTTTTTAAATAAATGAACAGAAGGTATACACTCTAAAATAATAGTATTAGTAAAACAAATACATCAATCAGTTACAGTCATTTATTATCAAGTGTTATGCACAGTACATAACTGTAAATGCTATAGCTTTAAAGGACTTGAAGTGCAGTAGATTTCGTTGCATCAGCATTACTATAAACATGTGAATAACGCATCATACTACAATGTTATTAATACTGCTAATCAGCTCTTTTACAGAAGGAGTCTGCTGTGGGCATAGATCAACGATAGAATACTTGCTTAACGTAAGTGAGGCCCTAGGTTTGATTCCCACCACCACAAAAAAGAAAAAAAAAAAAAAAAGTCCAGTTTAAAGTCTGATAAAGATTTTAATGATGTTCTTAAGTTTTAAATTATTATAGTAATACTAAGCTAATCTATGCTTTTCAGTCTGTAGCTCTATAGAATTTCCTTCCTTTTCCCAGACTCAGAAATACACAAATACACAAATTAAGCACACAAAAATCACATATACAAACACAAAACAACCGAGGAGCAATTTCCTTCATCCTTCAAATATTCCAGGTATGAATAGTACCTGGATGCAAAACTTTAAAGTCTGAATGATGCTATTTAAAATAATCAATTTGGTTAATATTCCCTTTTGCCATGTGTTCACTGGGTCACTTTTGAGATATGTTAAATTTCTTTTTCCTTTTACAATAAACTTTAAAAAAAGAGTATTTCCCTTTATTATAAAATTCAAATATTTTCCATATATTATTACAAAAAGACAGGGAGAAATTTCCAACCTCAACTAATTACTTGTTCATTATCCAAACAAGGACATTTTAGTACATATGAACAGAAAATACTAATTTGGGGATAATGATTTTACACAACGGCCTATATGAACAAGAATACAAAGCACCTCCTTTCATCATCCCAAAGGCAAAATTGAAACAGTATATGGGGCTGGAAAAAAAAAAAAAAATCAATAAACTTAATAAAGGTGAGCTAAACCATTTAACATTTGATAAATCTTTCTTTCACTCAAAATGTTAACTTACCTGCAAGAGTTGTTTACATTTATTATACTTTTCTGTTCTGTCAGCAATTTCTTTGGTCATTTCACAGACTTTACCTTTCGAGAGCAAGTCAAAATCTGTCTCTGCTGTAACAAGACAGAAAATAAGATCATTAGAAAGTATTTTGCCCCTTATATTATCGTCTTGCTCAGAAAAACTTAAGAGTAAATTGTAAAGTGTAAAAATGGAATACTGAAGAACAGAAACATTTATTTATATCCTAAATAAACAAAGAAAGATAAATTCTAAATGAGAATGAGAATTTTAAAATGTCAGAACCAAGTTCATTTTCAATAATGAATGCACCGTTCTTTTTTCCTTTTATTAATTTGCTAAAAGTAGTTCCAAAATGGCACAAAAATTGTTCTCCTTAGATAACTGAGTAAACAGGATAAGAAAAAAATATACTCTGAAGAATACATTTTTAAGTCATTCTTCCAGTCCTTCATTACCATCTGCTAAATCTTTTATTAAGTAAACATGTTCCAATACCACCACGCCTGGTCATGTTAATACTTTTTAAGGCAGGACACTACACAAAAAAATCTAAAAGATTTTTACCTGCAGAAGATAGTGGCAGCTTTACATCTACAGCAGACACAGAAGTGGCTGGGTCTGTGTTTATTGAAGCATCATTCACTTTCTGCTGATTCCCAACTTTCTTTGTGAACACATTATTATTGGCCTATTCAAGATGTTAACAATAAACTATTAAATCAAGTCACTGAATCTGTTAGACTTTTTAAGTAAATATGTAAATAATAAAAAAGAGATCCTATACATCCACAAAGCTATCCTTGTTTTAAAAGCCAAATACTAAAGTTATACATTATCTACAATCCAAATGTTGCAAAAGAAAAACACATTGCTTTTTCTTGTGAATTTACCAAAACTAATCATTCACAGAAATCTCAAGCTTCTACTACGAAGTCAAAATATGTTCAAAAGGCCACAAACCAATATTTATACATGTGATATTTAAATTTATCTATAAATTTGATACTTAAACTGTAATTTTTTTCACAAAGCCTTCCTATTTTACTGCATGCATTCCTTGCTCCTTTTTCTGCTTTCAGATTTCAATCAGAAGACCAGGAAAATATTATCTATATCACAGAATATAAGACAACTACGGTACCACTTTCATATGAATTCAATGGTACTTACTGATTGGTCTGAAAGTTTGTTTATTTGTTTTTGGAGCCTCTGACATTCCTTAAATTTTTCTTTATAATGATCTGCAGCCATCTGGAGACGGAGTTTCAAATCTTCAACTTCTCTTCTCAGTTCATGTTCCAATGTATCAGTCTTGTCCTAAGTAACAAACAAATATTGCCACTAAGATAAAAACCTGATACTTCATTTTGTAATAGTAAATCCAACTTCCTTTTTACTTATGTCTTTCTGGTTTTTTTTTTTTTTTTCTTTTTAATTTGTTCTGGGGTTTAGGCTATAGTGCCACAACAATTCTCTTAATAAATCTAGATTTATATGTTTTGACTAAGGTTCATTTAAAAACTACAAAATAATCTACTTCCTGAGGAATAATTATTATTCTCTTAAGTAACCATATGCTATTTTTTAATTTCTTACATACATGACAATAGTGGAGTGAATTACATTCATAATTATCCATTCACAGCACAATTTTTCGTAACTCTGTACCATAAGCTATTTTATATAACTAGTAAACAAGAAATTCCAAACAAAGCAATATATACCTGATATCAAAAATATTCAATAACAGAACAACTTTTACTAACCATAAGGAATTGTGCTTACAGAAGGTTTTCTTGACGCTCACATTAATTTCAACTCAAGAAGTTACAATAACTAAACAGAATGAATGGAAACTTAAAATTCTCTGGTCAGAAATCTGATCTGACTTATTTTATTATAATTTACTTTTTTCATGAGTTTATGGTTATTATTTCAAAGTTGACTTGCTTTACCTGATCTTTTTTCACAGCATTTAGTTTAAGTTCTGCCAGTGCATCAGCTAACTGCTTCTTCACTTTCTCATTTTCCAAGCGTGCAGTATGTAGATCTGCCATTGTTTTATCTCGAACATTTACTGCATCACTAAGTTCTTTAGCCAGAAAGACAACTTCTTGTCGAGTTGCCTGAACCTGTTCCTCTGCTTTACGAAGCTGCTCCTTTAAAGAAAATGAATCTTCCTGAAGAAAAGCAGAGAATTATTGCTGTGATTAAACCATTCAAGTTAAAAAAAAAAAAAAGCACAACAATTTTATACCTTCTTCAAGAGATCCAAAGTTTTAAATTAAATATTGCTTTTCTACACATGACATAGATGAAGTATGTCTATAAAAAATTTAAAATGTGACATTGTTTTAGATTTCCTACCTAGCAACCACAGACGTGGCATGACCACTACTATTTCACACATAAAGAAACTGAAATACAGCCATCAAGTGGCATATCCAATGCTTAAAGTTCTGTCTAAATTGAAGACTTAAATGAAAGTGCCCAAGACTCAAATGTCCCTCAAATCTCTCCAGCTTGAACTACTGACACAAACTTTCTGTGATTACAATAAAATAATTTAAAAGACTTTCTAATACCAAAAATTTTAGTTAAAGGTATTTCCTACTTTCTAACTTAAAAGACAACCAAAATATTAATCTACCATTCTATATCAACACCTATTTGTTTGTTTGTTTGTTTATTTATTTTGGTATTGTGGATTGAACCAGGTATGCTTTGCCACTGACCTACATCCCCAGCTCTTAATTTATATTTTGAGACAGGTTCTCAGTAATTTGGTGACACTGACCTTGAACTTGCAATCATACTGACTTGGCAGATTTAGACGTGTACCTAGATATCTACATAAGGATGCTTATCTCAGTCTGTTTATAAAAGCTAATGATAGTAAACAACTTGTATCAATTATATACTTACACAACCATTAAATGAAAGAAGGAATATGATGCAGCTATTATAATAAGAAAGATCTACATGTGTACTCATAGTGCAAGATATCCATATATTCTATAAATATTTTTAAATATTAAACACTATATGTATTCTGAGTTAAAATGTAAATATATTTTTATACTTATATGAGATATTTTAGCATCTTATTCAACTTCAAAATTCAAATACCCTTCTCATATTTGCATTTGCAATCTGTTGGATTAAAAGAGCAACCTGGGGTTTCACTATTGACTTTAAATGTCATATACTTCTTTTATTTTTGGTTTAGCTTTATTTATTATTATTATTATTTTAGTTGTAGAAGAACAACACCTTTATTTAATTATTTTTATGTGGTGCTGAGGCTTGAACCCAGTGCCTTACACAGGCTAGACAAATGCTCTACCACTGAGTCACAATTCCAGCCCCAAATGTCATACACTTCTAACATTTCAGGTGTTACAATAAATATGCCTTAATATAATTTGTAGCAAAATACTTAAACCAACTTAATACCCATAAAACATAATAAGTAAATTAAGATAAATCTATATGTAGAGTATTATGCAACAATTGAAAAAAATGAGGAAGATCTCTGATAAAGAATGAATGACAATTTACATTTTTCAGTGAGAAGAAACAAGGTATAACCAAGTAGTATTCTTTTTTTTTTTCCAAGAAAATGAAGAAAAATGAGTATGTGTACTGTGCACATGCACACATAAGCTTATTTTTCCAAAAAGAAACATAAGGAGGATTAACTTAGAACTAATAAAAATGTTTACTTGTGGGTATAGGTAAAAGGTAAAAAGAATACAGAAGAGTTTAAAATGAGTAAATTTTTATATCATTTTTTTACTTTCCAATAATGCAACTACTTTATATATTCAAAAAAGAGAAAAATCTTAAATACTAAAAAAAACCCTTGAACTGTATTACAAATTTATAACATAAAACTTTTTTAAAAAGTACATCAACTTTTGAACATGGCATTATGAACATCCCTAGACAAATAAACTCAAGAGCTGGAAAAAAAACTTTAATTTTATTTAGTGGACTTACTGTTGAAAGTGGCAATGACACAGAAATTCTGAACCTTATGATATATAAACACCTGAAAAATATAATGTCTCAAAAACAAAAAGTTCTCACACTAGGAGAAAATATATATAAATATGAAATGGAGGAAAGTAAAGAAGAATCCTAAAGTACTATTTTTGGGTTAGATATATTAATAATGATTTGAAGTATCTACTGGAAATGAAAAAGGCCATAGTCCCCTAAAATGGTAACAATGGAGTCTGAGGCATAACCTGAACCTGGAAAACACAGGTGCATAATTTTAAAAAAGTATACAAAAGCCAGGCCTGGTGGCACACACCTGTAATCCCAGAGGCTCAGAAGGCTGAGACAGGAGAACTGCAAATTCAAAGTCAGCCTCAACAATGGTGAGGCACTATGCAACTCAGTGAATCCCTGTTTCTAAATAAAATACAAAATAGGGCTGGGGATGTGGCTCAGTAGTTGAAAGCCCCCGAGTTCAATCCCCCAGTACCATCCCCCCCAAAAATGCATACAAAGCTTGATAAAGGCATATTAAAAGGACACAATAGCCAGGCGTATGCAGTAGCATGCGCCAATAATCCCAGCTATTTGGGAGGCTGAGGCAGAAGGATCTGAAGTTCAAGGCCAGCCTGGACAACTTATCAAGAACCTGTCTCAAATTAAATAAAAGTAAAATGGGTTAGTATATAGCTCAGTGGTAGCATACTCGATTACCATTCACTAGGCCTTCAGTCCCCAGCACCACTAGGGATTTAAAAGAGAAAGGACACAAAAGCACTTGAAAAGGTTCACCAGCTAAATAGAGACAACTGTGAACTGAAAAAAATAATGATAATGTAAAATAATAAGTTCATAGTAACATAAAGGAAGGGGAAAGGGTAACAGTAACCTCATAAAATAGTAGCTACCACTAAATGTAGAAGGAATGACAGAATCTTTAAAATCATCATCTTGTAACCATTAATCTCAAAGCTGAGGTAAGTAAGGCTCATCAAAGGACTAATAAAACCACTGGGTAAAAGGCTATTAGAGGACAGGATGTTCACATAATCATGAAGTATTATGCCATGATTGCTTAATAATCACAAAGATGAGGAGGAGAAGGGAAAGCACCTCAATAATGTCAGGAAGACAGAACTAAATTAATTACCAAACCCAACATCAAGAATAGAACATAATTACATTTATATGGCTCTTAATATAAAAGCAGTAAGATATATAAAACATCATGTCTTTCCTTGAACCCCCCCCCCCCCGCCAAAAAAAATGATTGATTTGAAATCTAGTCATGAGGAACAATAGACAAATTAAGATTATGTAACATTCTTTCAAATTAGCCTGACTTCTTCAAAAATATATGTTGGGCTAGGGGTGTAGCTCAGTAGTAGAGCCCTTGTCTAGTATGCATAAGGCCCTGGGTTCAATCCCTAGCACTGCAAAATAGTGGAGGGGAGGGGATAAGAAAAAGAAAGAAATACATAAAAAGTATAGGGACACTATTCTAGATTAAAACAGTATAGGAATGCTATTCTACAGAAACCATAAAAAAGTGTAGAGACAATGTTTCAGATTAAAACAGATTAAAAATAATAAACTAATGTGTAATCTCTGGCTACTCATAGATTCTATTTGGATCAATTAAATATGAACTAAGTATACCCAAGAATGAATATTATCATATCAATGTTAAATCTTGAAAGTGATAATGGTGTACTTGTTCATAAGAACAGTAATGCCTACAATTAACTTGCAAATGGTCCAGAAAAAAAGCATCTAAATAGGGGAGAAAAAACAAAGATGAGCAAAGAATTTTAAGGTACACAGCTATTCAATGCTTTGTTCTTTCAACTTCTCTGCAATTTTAAACATGTTAAAAATAATTAGTTTGGGAGAATTAAAAATTTTAAAAATAACAAAATGGTAATATTGCATATATTTAATAGAGATATGTTTTATAAGTTCAAATACATGCTGCAAAACTACTTACTTTATTTGAGGTTGTAAGCAGGAAAGCCCTTTGCAGATTTTCCTTTTCAGCCAAACATAACTGCAGTCTGCCAATCTCTTCTTTGAAATGAGTAATCATACTTTCTTTGTTTCCATCTAAATTCTTTAAAGTCTGGACCTCTGACACAAGCTTGGTATTTTCTATTTCTGTATTCTTCAAATGCACCTTTAACAGTGTTTGGAAATGTCAAGAATATTCTATCCAGTTACATAACTAAAGTTAGTAAAATTTAAAATGTCATTATTTATCTCTAATTTGAAAACAACTGAAGGAAGGGAGTAGGAGTCAGGAGACCCATGTTCTGCCAAATGATTACCTAAGAATATAAGAACATATTAAAAGCAGAAGATGGTTTTTCCAAAGAGATTAATTATACGGTCTAACTACATTATCTCCAAAGACTTTTCCTTTGATTTAATGATTTTAGCATTTTTTTCCTAATGTAAATGGATTTTGTTATTCTTTTTGGAAAATTTGCTATGAAGACATGATCAAATTCTGAAAGCTAGAAAGGGTATTTTCAAAAACAACATTTTGAAGCAATTCAATGTTTTACATGTAAAAAGCCCTATGTCATTTACTTCCCATGTTATCTAAAACCATATTTCCTTATCGATGCAACTATGCTAATTCTTTTTTTTTTTTTTTTTTAAAGATGGTAGAAGGCAGAGCTTTGAGTTCTTTTTTTTTTTTTTTTTTTTTTTTTTTTTTTTTTTTTTTAAGAGAGAGGGAGAGAGGGATACACAACATCTTTGTTTGTATGTGGTGCTGAGGATCGAACCCGGGTCGCATGCAAGCCAGGCGAGCACGCTACCGCTTGAGCCACATCCCCAGCCCCACAACTATGCTAATTCTTCCATGAACTTTGATGCTGATTTTCTCATAACAGATGTACAAATCAAATTCAGTAACTGGAACTATACTGAGTATGGACACATACTGTTCACAAGCAAGATTATCTTGGTTAAGTGTTCCAGAAAGAAATTATTTCTTGCATTTCACTCTTTAAATGTTTCTGAATTTAAAGGAGTAATTCCTGTTCATAGGATCAAATGTGACTCCTGGTTCCCTGAAGGAGTCAATAGCCTACACCTTTGCAATACCACCTTTAAAACTCTTTAATTTTCACAATCATCAGCTCATAAGTGTGACTTAACATGAAGCTAACAATTAAGAATGTTCTTAAAATTCCTCATCCAAAACTTGCTTTCAGAAATGCTTATTAGCTAAAGTCTTGATTAACACCCACAATATTGACAATTAAGCTAACTATACTAACATCACAGGAATGTCTAAAAAAGAAAATCTTCATAAAGTGAAGATTCATAAGCATTGAGGATATTTCTGCAAAATGACAATCTCTGAAGATTATTTCAAAGGCCAAACCATAAAATACGATTATCAGTGAAATGAATTAATACTCTCCCTAAGGTATACAAGTTCTTAAAATACGAAAACACTTGCTTATATAAATTCTAATAAACAAGTATCTGACTATCATTAAAACTTTTTGACTTATTATACAGTACCTGCTAAGTATCTAAAATACCAGCAAGCTAATTCCCTAAACACTAACTTTTAAGAGCAATACACATTGTGATAGTTAGTGACTTCCTCCTTGCTTCCTCCCCTTCTTGGATTACTCAACTGAGGGAACTTGGCTACTTTTTTTAAGGACATTCAAGCAACCTCTGGAGAGGTCACTTAGAACTGACGGGCCAAAAGTTAAGTGTACCAGAAAAAAATAAATGAGTTAAGTGTACCACAAAAAAATAAATTATTTCTTGCATTTCACTCTGTAGAATGAAATATAGATTTCATTCTACATCATGGAAGCAGATCCTCGGTGTCAAACAAGCCAACCTGAAGGCAACATCTGTAACATCCTGACTTTCAGAACTATTCAATTATGTTGCTTCTAACTTCCTGACCCACAGCCTATTGGGGTAATCTGTTACAAATCAATGAACAACAGAAATGAAAAGAATAAAATACCTTATAAAGTTCCTTCTCATCCTTTTCTGTCTTCAGTTGACATTCAAGTTGTTCTCTTTCATGTTGTACCTTCCTGAGTTTGTCCTTTAAACTGCGTCAAGACAAAACAACATGAATGTAAAAACAAAAATTTTATTAAAACATTGAATTTTTTTTATATCATCAGAAATACCTGTCCAATTCAGTTTCTTTTTCAATTGCTTTATGTGTCACTGACACAATATCTTCCTCAAGCTGCAGAGCTTTAGATGTCGCATCACTGTATCTCTTCTTAAAGTCTTCATTTTCCATTTTTAAACTTTGTGATACTTCAATAAGACCCTTAGAAATAACAACAAAGTATGTGACAAAAAGCATCAGTAAATTTGCCTTTAAGAAATCTTTTTTTTTTCTTTTTCTTTTAAAGGGGGTTCGGGATTCATTATGTCAGTCTAGGTTAGGCTCAAGAGATCTTTCAGTCTCAGCCTTTTCAGTAGCAGGGACTATAGGCACAAACCTCCACACAAGGGTTTGCTTCTGGTTTTAGTTTTTTGTTTTGTTTTTTAGGGGAAAGCAGTGCCAGGGATCCAGGCAAGGGCTTTGCATATGCTAGGCAAATGCTCTACTATTGAGCTACATGTTTTTATAATTTTAGCCCCACGTTTGTCCCCTCTAAAATTTAGGCCAAGACTTATAAACTAATAAACTAAATGTGAAATTGTAAATATACTTAAATTTTCATATACTAAACTATTTACATATCAATTACTAATATATATTTCTCGCCTTCAGACTTTTCATGCACCCTATTTGTTTATTTCACTTCACCACAGGACAGGCAATAAAATGAAATAAAAATTATTAGTCACTTTTTGTTTTTCAGATTTTACTTTTCCTTGTTATCCCAATGATAGGTTTCATATGAAACTATCAGTGTTAACACCCACTTCTAATATATATTACACCAAGCGATATCAAAGTACTGTAATAAATGCCTAAAGCAATATTTCTAATGTTCTTGTCAGAGTGACTCAGAAGCCTAAATATTCAAAGATAAAACAAATGTAAAAGAAATTATTGCCTTTCTTTTTAGACTGTTCTAAACAGAATACTTTAACTCTTAAATTTTTATCACATCAATTAAGATGCTTGTGAGAAGTTGATAAAGCTTCCATGTTCCTGTAATAAGTCTTCTACTTCATTTCAAAAAGTTTGAGACTCCAGTAAAACCATGTATATAGAAGTGATGTTATGGAAAACTATACATCAAAAAGAATTAAATCAAATTACTTTTTTAACAAATCTAAAATTTCCCCCTAAGTAGTAATACCTACCCAAGAAGAAAAACTAAAAAATACATCACAGTACTGTCAACTTAAAAATCAAAATTTATATAATAATTATATCACTTAATATGCATATAGCAATTAGGTCCAATTTTTACTTATAAATGGAATAACACTTTAAACATCTTGCTGGGATAAGGAAATTGCTACATTGCACCTCATGAAACATGTATCACAATAGTGTCAGATGACATCCTATTTATTTTATTTTTGTTCAAAGCAAATGTTTGCCTTACTGAATTTCCAATAGTATCCAAAAATTGTTATCCAAAATTAAATGCTTTTCTACTGTTTCCAAGTCCATAACGCTAAAGTAAGCAAAAACATTTATTCCTCTGTCATAGTTTTTGTTGATATACTCTGAGCCTTATAAAATTTGACACATTTTTAGTACTTGTCTTATTGGTTTCTAAAGACAGCCAGGGAGGTTTCTAAATACTTCTGCACATTTTTTATTTTTATTTTACCAAATTCTCTCTTGGCACTACAGATCTGATCCAGGTATTTCTTCCTGGGACAAAGATTAGTTTGTCTAGAAGCAAAGACTAATTGCTAATTCTGTAAGTAAAAAATGCTCTATATTGAGTAAACAGCACTCTTAAAAAAATTCATAACCAACTGAATGCAAAACAAATTAATACTTTAATCATAAGCTTGTTAACTTTATAGTAGATCACACATTAATTCAGACAATAACTTGAGACTCTCAAGACTCTTTCTCTAGTACCCATAAAGGCACACCTGATAGCTTCTCAGCATCCAAGCCTATTTTCAAATGACATGAATGATGAAGTAGGGATTATTCTTTACACCTACACTTTTCATGTCTAAGCTAAGTATCAGTATCTAAGAAGCTAAATCATCCTTAGCATGGAAAATTTCAAATAAAAATCATGCTTTCCTTTACAAAAAATAACTTTAAAACAAAATCTATAACACAACCTTTGAAAAACAACTGAAATTTGTGATATTCATTTAGTTACCATTTGTAAACCAGTCCAAAGGGATATTATAGTTCTAAAATTAAAAGAAAAATTTCAACAGATAATTAAGTCTATGACATTGTACATCAAGATAGGTTCCCAAAAACTGGGGCCAAGGGAGATAAAGAGATCTGGACATTTAAGATTCATGCAGAGGATTTCTCCCATTCTCTCAACTGAAAATAATGTGGCCACAAGCCACTATTACAATTTTCCATGAGTCATAACCTTATAACTCTCAAATATGAACAACCAGATATACTGTGACCTACTCATGTTTGTAGCAAAATACACACTAGAAGTATTTAGAATTAAAAAAGCATATTTATTCCCATGTTTTTTTTTTTTTTAGAGAGAGAATTTTAATATTTATTTTTTAGTTTTTCGACAGACACAACATCTTTGTTTGTATGTGGTGCTGAGGATCGAACCTGGGCCACACGCATGCCGGGCAAGCACGCTACCGCTTGAGCCCCATCCCCAGCCCTGCCCTTGATTCATCCAAAGAATCTGTTGAAGAATTATAAAACATCCTATGTCCAAAGTGACCCATCTGGGCCAATGTGATGGTGGGCTTCTTGATTTATTTCTATTTATTTACTTATCTATGTATCTATCTATTTATTGGTACCAGGGGCCCTTAACCACTACGCCACATCCCCAGTTTTTTGTTTTGTTTTGTTTTGTTTTTTAAGAGACAGGATCTTGCTAAGCTGCTTAAGAGCTTGCTATTGCTGAAAGTGCCATCCTTGTCCCAATGCTAATCCAATAACAAGGACATGGTCTTGAGAAAAAGGAGAAAATTGGTTTATTGCTTTGCTAGCAAAGGAGAAACACAGAGGACTCCTGTCCCAAAGGCTGTGATTCTATTCCCACATTTCTTCAAACACCCTACATCTTCTCCAGCTCCTTAAATTCACCAGACAAAAATATGAATGACAATATACAAGGAAGTCTTTATGGCACTAACAATAATAGGAAAAATAAATAAAATAATAGCTATATAATTACTTATTTCATTAACATTTTCTTCATAAGCACAATCTGTTTAAGTTGCTTTTGCGTTTTTTCTTTTCCTGGTTTCTTTAAAATAATTGGAGTGAAATTATAAAATTTATTTTTGACTATCCAAGATCTCTGAATTTAAAGATCTTTAAAGATAAAATATTCATATAACCTCTTCAGTACTAAACTTCAAATTTATCTTGAGAAAACTTTATACTTTTATTCAAACAGCAACAGCAGTAAAAAATAAAAATCACCAAGAAAATTATTTATAAATAACTAAAATGAGTTATCAAGAATAACTATAGGCCATAGTCCAAGAGAATAAAGTTTAAATAGCACAAAATGTAACGAGGGCTATCTTTCACTCATTAAGTATCAAAAATCTGCTATCAAATGCACTTCTACTTTTTTAAGAAAACAACAAATCCAAAGCATTAAATTTTGGGTTGAAATAGAAAAAAAGAGAAAAGACCAATGGGCTATAAATACATATTCTAATATAGTCTAAATTGCTTCCTAAATCTGAATATATTCCACATATAAGCAATTTTTTTTTAACATTAGGGTTCACATATATTTTTTGTAAGGAAGGGAATAAGTAGAAAATATAGGGAAGTACAACCTTCCTTACATTAAATTGTGTTTTAAATAAAATGAATGGCAACTACTCAACAGTCTTATGAAATAAACTATAAAAATGCCTCATCTTTACAACTCAGTATTTATACAAAAATTATGATTTGGCTCAAAAGTAAATAAATATATTTTAGAACCAATGTTAAAAATCTCTTTTATTACTTAAGAGTTAAGGTTTGGATATGAGGTGTCAAGCTCTTGTTAATAATGCAGGAATGTTCAGAGGTGAAGTGATTATAGTAAGGAGAGCTGTAACCTCATCTGTCTTTCCTAGTTTGAATGGACTGTGTGGTAACTATAGGAAGGTGGGATGTGGCTGGTGGAGGTGGATCACAGGGGCTTCCCTTGGTAGGGTTCACCTTCCCTTCTGCCCCTTCCTTCTGCTTCCCAACCACCATGTCCTGAGCAGTTCCCTGTGCCATGCCCTTTTGCCACTTATGGGTTGCCTAGCCTGGGCCCAGAGCAATGGAGTTGCCCCATCATGGATTAAACTTCTGGAACCCTGAACCAAAACAAACTTTTCCATGTCTAAGTTGTTCTTTCTTATTAGGTGTTTTAGTCACAGCAATGAAAAGCTGACTAATATTCTTAACAAAGCTGAAACAAAATTAAAGAAATTTATTGGTAGATGACTATTAAAAGTAAGTCTTTGGGTCTTCTTTGTTCCATGACAATTGGTAAAGGAGACAGAAATTCAATGAGATCCTAACTTCAAACTTGATTTTTGGTAATTCCATACACAGGTTGAGTACTCCTTATCTAAAACGCCTGAGAACAGAAGGATTTGGGGATTTCAGATTTTTTCATATTTTGGAATATCTGCTTATAAGAAATGAAATATACTGGGAATAGAACCCAATTCTAAACATGAAATTTGCTTTTTTCATGTATACCTTGTATATATAGCTTGAAGGTAATTTTATGCAATACTTTTGTGCATTTTGACTACAACTGTTACGTAAGCTTGGGTATGGAAAATTTCCCTTTGTGGCATCATATTTTGAATTTTGGAGCATTTCTTATATCAAATTTTTGGACTGAGGATGCTCAGCCTGCACTAAATAAATACTGCAAACTGCCTCTGTCCAAAAGTGAGTACCAAATGCAAATAACAATGCTGGTTTTATTGAAAGTTACTGTGTGGGAGATGCTATGCTACATGCCTATGCACATTCTTAATATACATGATCTAAGAATTAGGAACATTCCTGATGCTCATTTAACATTTGAGAAAACTGAACCAAAGCAGCAGCTTATCAAAGATTACACAAATAGTAAATAATAGAACTAAGAATAATTTTGACTTTCCAATACCCTGAAACAAAAAATTTTCCAAAACAGTTAATTGAACATTTAATTTTAATGATCAAGGTACTGAAATTCTGGTAATTTAATTTTGCTTATTGTTTGCTATTGTTTATATGAGATGGGATCTTGCTATGCTGCCCTGGGTGGCCTTAAATAACTCAACTTCTGGAGACTACACAGGGATACCATACCATTAGGCCTGACTTAGTAATCTGATTTTTATCTAGTCTTTTTTTTTTCCTTTTATTTCTTGCTGTAATGGGCCCTGAACCCAAGGGCACTCTCTAGCAATGAGCTACATCCCCAGCCCTTTTTCTTTCTTATTTTGAGACAGGGTCTCACTAAGTTGTCCAGCCTGACCTCAAACTCGCAATCCTCGTGCCTCAGCCTCCCAAGTCACTGGAATCATAGGCAGGTACCATCAATCTCACTGATTTTTAACTAGTCTCGGTACAATTCTTCTAAATAGTGTTATTAACAAATAGATGAACTTTTAATTGTAAGATACTATCAAAGATATTTTCCACATCCAAACTGCTAATTTCAAACTATTTCATTTGTGCTGTGGCAGAGATTTCTGGTTGTCTACTAATTTACAAACTCACTTCAGCCACAGTAATACATACGTTGTCCAACCACATTTTCCCTTCCTGCTTCTTGTGTAATTTTGGTCATCTAAATTCTCATCAGTATAATATAAATAAAGTGATACTATATTATTACTTCTATAACTATAACTCAAACTATTAAACATGACATGGCTAATATCTCTTTTTTCAACCAGCTGGAACCATAATATGACAGTAAACAAGTTTCTATCATAAAGATGTAAATTCTCTAGGAGTCTGAGGGATGGCAGTGGAATGATATGAAAGGTATGGAGCGCCCTGGGTAATTATATAAATCTGCCCCACAGACTTAAATGACTCACAACATAGATCTTTACAGGGAAAAAATGATTTTTGTTTTATACTGTTCAGTTTGTCTTCACGCTAATTCACTGTTAATACCTGACTAGTGTTTAAATCAACCTTCATTTTGATATGGTATCACTAAGAAAAATTAAATGTTCTACATAATAATAAATGAACTATATGCCACTGATCACATCCAAATGCAACTGCTATTTTAAATTACTTGAAATATCTGATTCATGAACAGAAAATACAGTAACTAAATATTAACCAAAAATATGAAAATTAAGAAGCTAGTTCAAATATTCTAGGATACTATATATACTTAGGCAATTAAAAATAACCAACTCAAAGGACAACAATTAAGATGGCAGAATATCTCAAATACAATAAACAAATTAGTCTGTAAAAGATTTGCCTCCAAAATCAAGAATAAAATACTATTAAAAAGAAAAAAAATACTGATCCATGCTAAAACATGGCTGAACCTTGAAATTATTAAGAAAAAGCAGCTAGACAAAACAGGTCACACATTTTATATGATCTCATTTGTATGAAAATGTCCAGAAAATGAGAATATGAAGAGACAGAAAAGAGATTAGTAGTTGCCTAGGGTCTGAGAAGTAAATGTTAATGGACTCAAGATTTCTTTGGGGATAATGAAAATGTACTAAAATTTGACTGTAGTGATGGTGGCCCAACTCTGTAAATAGATAAAAATCAACCAACTGTACACTTTATTTTTAAAAGTCAAGATAACTGCGGTTAATGTAGTTTATGGCTTTTGGACCCTTGCTTTCTTTTATACCTACATCGGAATAACCCTGGGTTCAATCTGTGGCACCAAAATAAATAAGTAAATGAGAAGGTAGAAGGGAGATCAACAGAATAGAAGAAAGGGACCAGAGAGTGGGATGAGGGGAGAGAAAATGGAAATACTGGGAAATAATATTGGCCAAACCGTTTTGTTATAGTGTATGTACAAATATGCAACAACATATCTTTCAACTATAATACACCAATAAAAAATGTGGGGGGAAAAAAACATCTTTTTTTGAACTATATCAATTCATAGTTAAATACTTCAAAAAATTGTAACTAAACTAACTTTGAAAACTCTATAGCTCTTTTTAATCCCATTAAATAAATAAGATTCATGGTGGGGATGTAGCTCAGAGGTACGGCACCTGCGTAGCATAGATGAGGCCCTAGGTTTGAGTCCCCAAAAGTGCAAAAAAAGAAAAAAAAAAGGTTAAAAATAAGAATCAAGGGCTGGGATTGTGGCTCAGCGGTAGAGTGCTCGCCTAGCACGGGCAGGACCTGGTTCAATCCTCAGTACCACATAAAAATAAAGGCATTGTGTTGTGTCCATCTACACCAAAAAACAAATATTTAAAAATAAATAAGAATCAATTGAATACTGTTATTTGTCTGAGGCTCAGTTTCAATCTTTCAATTTTCAAATATGTCACTCCAAAATATAAATAAGAGCACAATGAATAATGAACTGCTGATTTTTCCAGATATCCATTAATAAACACAAAGGTGGGGTTAAAAAAAAAGATTCATTAATACAATGGAATATTATTTGGCAATGAATGGAATTACTGATATATATAACAACATTAAAGAAATTGTAAAAATATTATGCCAAATGAAAGAATCAAGTCTTTTTACAAAAGGCCCCATACTCTATGATTCCCTTTGTATGAAATGTAGTAGTTGTCTGAGACTAGGGGAAAGGATGGGGAGGTAACTGGAGAAAGACTGCAAATAGGTACAACCTTTCTTTATGGGGTGATAAATATGTCATAAACTTAGATATGATAAATGCTTGCATAATTTTGTAAATATACTAAAACCCACTGAATTATACTCTCTCAAGTAGTAAGCTTTATGGTATATAAATTACATCACAATAAACCTGTTTGTTAAAACATCAATTAGATCTATTCCCACCTTCAGCCCTCAGAACAGCAGTGGTTAAGAGCACTGAATAGAGCCATGCTACTAACCCTCTACAACTTACTAACCCTGAGACCAAGGGCAGGTTAAGTAGCCTTTCTATGCTTCCTCTGTAAAATCCAGTTAACAGTATTTTCATCATAAAATTGAGTTAACATATAAAACTCAGATCATTACCTGGTTTTTACTAAGTATTATAACTTATTTTTATTAATCAGACTTTTATAAGAGAGGAGTAAAACTCCATATTTAAAGACTAGAAATGAATGCAAAACTGGATCTTAATAACGAAAGTTAATTTTAAATCTAGATTGTACATGAATAATGGGATGGATACCACAATAAACTAAGGGAAATACAATTTATAATTTCTTAATTTATAACCATAATGTAACTTGAATTTTAATCTACTGTATAATCCTACTTATTTTCTATAAGTCAATTACATAATATAACTGCAAAAACAAATATAGTTGAAACCAACTTGTTTTGATAGTTTTAACACATCCAATTCTTAATTTCAAAATGTAAAGATTTTAAGTTCAATTTAATTAGTTTTAATTATTATAATTTTCTCTCCTATGGTATTCTATAGTGGTACAATCTTTTATCAATAAGAGATTAAAGATTTTGTTTATAAATAATTATAAACATAACTTACTTTCAGTATTTGTCAACGATTAAATGGGTAATAATCGAATCGTACTATATTTTATAAAGCAATCAATTTCTTCTAGTGTGAAGAAATCAAGGTTCTCTACTGATCGCATTCTTATATGGCAAAATTTTAAAGAAACTATAAATGATACATGATAAGCATGCTTGTAATTCCAGGGGCTGATGAGACTGAGGAAGGAGGATTGCGAGTTCAAAGGCAGCCTCAGCAAAGAGAGAGGTATAAGCAACTCAATGAGACTCTGTCTCTACATAAAATACAAAACAGGGCTGGGGATGTGGCTCAGTGGTCATGTGCCCCTGGGAATTGAATTCAGGGGCACTTGACCACTGAGCCACATGCCCAGTACCCAAAAAAAAAAAAAGTTTACTCAGTACTTCAAAGAGAAGATCTACAGAACTATTGGGATTTTTATTATTATTATTTTTTAGAATTTAATCCATGGAATAGATTTAAAACAAGTGTCAAGGAATGTCATGAATTTCATAAGTCACCCAACCGGGACAAGTTTGAAAGTTCTAAGATGTTCTAGCTCCCCAGCATGCATATTTGATAGAGGATATAATTTTGGAGGTAAAAAGCAAATTCATAAAAATTAGAAGTCCCTTGACTTCTGGTATCAAAGAGGAACTCTTTCTCATAGCAAGTACATTATTTTGTCACCACAAATAAACAACAGCCAAAATATACATTTCCATAACTTAGGACTTTTTTTTTTAACATTACACATGTATTATATTTTTAGAGTCTAGGGAAAATGCTATGAATTCCATTCATGTTGGACAACACTTTACATGGTCTTTCCTTAATGATTCTCTGGTTCATCATTACAAAAAATAGTAAAATAATAATAGCTGCTTATCCTAAAGGAGAACCTTCTATATTTCAGGTACCATTCTAGGTTCTTTTATCACCATTTTCTATAATATAGGCTCTGATTAAAACATCACTTACAAGTACTTTCTACAGCATATGCCCCAATGCAAGAATACCAACAGAATAATTTCTTCCAAGATTAGTAAAAGTCATTAACATTTAAGAGTTGCCATTGAAACTTCTGGTGAACACCTCTTCTAGACACTAAGGTCACAATCTCCTACAAGTTTTGCTTCATTAATCCTCAGATCTCAGCCTATCATTTTCTCAAGCTCAGTCTACTTAAGCTTTATCTGTAGTATTTATCACCATCTATCACCTAGACAGAGAGAGCCTATGACTACTTAAATCTATTAATACTCAACTGAACTAAAGGCAATGTCTAGTATAACATTAGTAATTTCAAATTTTAAGGACCTATCATTCTGCCATTCCTACTTTCCCAATCATCCTTACTTTCCTTGGATTTCAAGGTGATCAGTCTCAAAAACCTCAAAGATCACAAAAATCAATCAGGCTATTCTTGATAGCTTAAGATATGCTGAAATGGACCTTTTTCAAGGGACATCTATAAGACCTCCAACCCACTGGCTAATAATAGAGTATGTGTGTGGGAACGTGGCGGGGGGGGGGGGGGGGGGGGGGGGGAGGCGCCTGGCATTCCACTTTAGAAAACAGTCAACTAATAGGCAAAACATGTAAAGAATGGAGAATAAAGAGTAATAACTATACAAATAGCAAGGTTGTTACAAGAAATAAGTAAAAAAAAAGAATTAGCTGAAGGTCCTGATAATAAACATAGGCACATTTATGTAATTTTTACTCTAATATTTGATATACCTGCTTTAAAGTTCAAATGAAAGAAGTTCTCTAACCAAATAGATAACCCTATGTTATATGGTCAGCTGAAGCAAAATGTTCACCAAAAGTATAACTGGAGGAGTAACTTTTTAACTAAAATGGCTAACAAGGACAGAAAGACTTCACATTCATAAAGAAATTTACAAATGTACATGTTATTTGATATGCTTACCCTCTACCTCAAAAGAATAATCCTCAAAAAAACTAGGATAAACTAAGGGAAATTTTTCCATAATTTAGCTTTTACAAAACATCACCTTTGAGCTGGGCTTGTAACTCAACAGTAGAGCACCCGCCTAGCACTTGCAAGATACTAGGTTCAATCCTTAGCACCACATAAAAATAAATAAATAAAATAAAGGTACTGTGTCCAACTACAACTGAAATATATATATATATTTTTTTTAAATCACTGTATTCAGATATGGAATATATAATTACTCTGCTGGATGATAAATATTAGAATCACTGCACAAATGGTTCAATTAACAATTACAAGGGCTAGAGCTGTAGCTTTAGTGGTAAAGTGCCTGCTTTGCATGTGTGAGGCACTGGGTTCAATCCTCAGCATCACAGAGAGATAAAAAAAGATACTGTGTGTTCATCTACAACTAAAAAAAAAATTTTTTTTTTAAATTACAAAGCAATTACTCTAGTATTTCTTAGAATAGTGGAACATACCCTTCCTTTAGGGAGTAATAATTCAACCCTGTCTATAGACAAAGTGAGCTACAGATTTATCGATAGTCTATAGATAAATTAGCTAAAGTGAAATTGTGGTACGTATAATAACAATCTGTATATAAGTTTTATCAGAACTAATAACTTTTCTTATGAAAATATGGAATTAATGATTGATAGAGTGACTGGTTTTTTTTGGGTTTTTTGGTACCAGGGATTGAACTCAGGGGCACATCCCCAGCCCTATTTTGTGTTTTATTTAGAGACAGGATCTCACTGAGTTGCTTAGCACCTCGCTTTTGTTGAGATGGCTTTGACTAGTGATCCTCCTGCCTCAGCCAGCTGAGCCACTAGGATTATAGGGGTGTGCCAGCGCACATAGCGACCCTCTCTTTAATCCTTTTTTTTTTCAGCTTCTAACTCAAATCCATTTGTATCTCTGATGAAGCTACACCATTTTCTACTTATACTTCCTTTTCTTTGCTCAAATAATGCCAATTCTTACTAGATGTTTGTTTTGGTACCAGGAATTGAACCCAGGGGCACTTAACCACCAAGCCACATCCCCAGCCCTTTTTATTTTTTTATTTTGAGACAGGGCCTTGCTATTGTTGGTTAGGGCTTTGCTGAGTTGCTGAACCTTTGAACTTGTGATCCTCCTGCCTCAGCCTCCTGAGCCACTGGGATTACAGGCATGGGCCACCATGCATGGCTTAATTGTTTTTAAGGATAATTGTATCATATTTCCCACATTAAGAATTTCAAAATTTTGTCTAAGACAACATCTTAATTCACTAAATTCTTCTCTAAGAAGTAATTATAATTTCTTTAGTCTTTCTTTCGAAAATGTTGTTCCTCACTGTACTTTCAACACCTCCTCCCCAATTTAAAAAAAAAAAAAATCTACCAATTATTCTAGAATTACATGTAAAACATCTGGAAACAGTTGTCAGGGACTACCTCATCAAGCCTGATACCAAAAGTCTAGAAGTATTTTAATTATCTTCAAACATAAAAGAAGCTATTTTTGCCATAGCTCAATAGGAACTGACCTGACCTATTCTTCTCTTTTTAAGTACTATTTTTTTCAATAACTGATTTTCACTTTTATTGATTCAGTTCTTTAAATAGGTGGATTTCAGGCAACGTACCATCAATTCCACTTGGTTACATAGCACATAACTAACCTTTTGCTCTGCTTGCAGGTGCTCACATCTTTCCTTCTCATTGTTAAGTTCTCTTTCCATTCTTCCAACTTGTTCTCGAAGTTGTACTGTTTCTTTTTCCAAAACAGCAATCAGCTTTATTAATTCTTCTTTTTCTTTCATGGTTTTCTCAATCTTCAACTACAAAATAAAAAATGCAAATAAATTTTTTTTCTTACTCCTAAACTATTAATGCAAATTTAGTTTTCCATTTCAAACAGTGAAGAAATTCACAGAACAAAATCTTGTAGTCTACCTATTCATATCATCCAGCTAGTTACATGAATCATAAATTTAAACTTTCTTTTGGTTGGGCAAAGAAGAAAATACATACATAAAAGAATACATGAAGTTCCCTCCTAACCATTTTTCAAATCAACACTGAAAATAAGACATACTGAATTTCCTAAGTAATTTAATTACTCAGCTTTCTTACCCAGAGCAATAATCAAACAATTCCCGAAAAAAATTTGTACCTCTTCATGAATGCAAACCTATGAGAAATCTCAATCTATTAAGAACTTACTGTATGTTACAAAAGGCCTCCATCTAGAGATTACCATTAAAATTTTGGTTCTTAAAATAAAGCACCAAACAATAAACTGTGCATGCGCGTGTGTGTGCACACGCATGCACATGTTTTTATTTGGCTAAATTAAACCAATCTTTATAAGTAAAAATGCAAATTTTAAGACAAAAACACAGACTGTAACAACACATTAAAAATATAACTTATTTTTATGAGAATACAAATAGTATTCCAATATTGAATACTGGAGTATTGAAACTTCAGTATTCAATAATATATATTTTTAATTGTGGACCTCAAATGGTAGTAAATAAAATGATTAGTATTTGTCTTACAGCAAGAATTCTTTCCTTCTAACCAAAGAACAGAAACTTAGAGGGAATACTCCACAAGAGGGATTACACATTTAGGTGGTAAAATATTTTCCTCCCAATACATCTTTTTAAAAAAAAAAATTATTTATTAGTTTTAGGTGGACACAATGTATTTATTTTACATTTATGTGGTGCTGAGGATCCAACCCAGTGCCTCATGCATGCAAGGCCAGCACTCTACCACTGAGCCACAATCCCAGCCCCCCCAATACATCTTAAAATTAAATTTTCCAGGGTAATAGAATCAAAGTGATTAACTATAAGATGGCTCTTATGAAAGTTGAATAGTTGAAAACTTTCTGAATGACCCTTCTACCTATACCAATAGACCAAATAAAAATGCCAGGAGAAATATTTTCAAAAGGGAAAAGTGTATTTAATCATGAAATGTATTTTATGCTTTATCTATTTAAAAAAGAAATTGTGATAATTACAATCAATGATATTCGATTAAGTCAAGAGAAAATTAGGATCAAATCTATGATTCTAATAGTTAACAGTATTAATAATTTAGCATAAAATCTGGCTCAAAACTTACTGGCAAAATAAAAATATATCTTGATGTACTAAAACAGAACATTAATTAGCAGAAAACCATTCCTCCCCTCCATGATTTATCTAACTTTATGAAGTTTAATAAAGTTTACACAGATAATTTTTAAATTTAGATAAAAAATGAATAAAAATCTAATTTCTGCTCGACAATATATATTATACAATCTTTCAAGCACATAGAATAAGATTTTACAATGAACTCCTTTTATACAATTCACTATATTAATATTTTGCAATGTATATTTTCTCTTTGTATACTTAAGATTATTTATATAAATTTTTATTTCTTCCTTTTTCTTACTAAATCATTTGAAACAAAATTGGCAATACTTAACTCTTAAGTACCTCATCCTATGATGAGGGTAGTCTCTTTTTCAACAACTATTATCATAGCTACGAAAAATAATATTGTCTCATTCAATAGGCAGGCAATTATCAAACATCCTTTACTGTCCCCAAATTGTCTCTTTTTCAGCCTATTATCCAATTCAGGTTCACACACCACAGGATTATGTCTCAATCACCTTGAATGTCACTGGGTCCCAAATGTTTCACAGTTGTATTGAAGTATTAGACAAAATCACCAAAAATTTTAATAAATGTGGAAATTAAAAGACTTGTCAAAAGATGGTCGGGAAATTATCTCAGAAATAGTTACTTAAGAGAGCAATTTAAATTTTCTTTATGAATGTACACTTTGCAGAAGGGAAGAAAGGCGTGAAATAAATCTGTGCTATTTCCCAATTTACCTGAAGAAAAAGCACAGGCAAAATGTGAATGCCAAAATGCCTACCGATTTTGTGTTGGAGCGCCTAGAATCAGGGTGGTCTAAGAAGTATTCAAAAAATTGCAGTATAAATGCTAATAGCATTCTTCTTAAGAGCTAGGTTTGTTTCAGCATCTTTGACTAGCATTCAAATACCAGGCTAAAAACCTTGATCATCAGGCAGTTGTCACCACAAAATGTTCTAGTCACCCTATAAAAGTTACATTTCTTTATTCAAGATAAGAGAGGAATTTCTGGAAAAGGGAAAGACATGGGAGAATTCACAATAAAAAATGACTCGTTCCTTCTAACCTTCTAACTATCTAAAAATATAACTTCTTTTCCCCCCTGTAATCTCAGTTCTTTAACATAAATAAAGTAAAATCAAAGACATAAAATGTTTAAGAAGATCCATATGACTATAATGAAAAAACAAAGTCCTGTAATAGATAAAATATGAATGTAAATTAACAAAAAATACATACTGAGCCAATCAGAAAAACTATTTTTCTTATTACAACAAAGGACACTAAGTTCAAAACAACTAAGTATAGCAGTCTAGTTGGGGGGGAATAGGATAAAGACACCAGAAAACGTTATCTTACAATGAAAAAATAATGTTATTTTATGTTCTCTTTCAATGACTACTAAAATTTAAGATATACAACAATATTATACAGCCAATGACATAACTACATTATTCAATTTTTTATAATAAGACCTTTTACCCTTTCTTTATAAATTAGGTTTATTCATTTTGATCAGATGTTCAAGAAAAAGAATAACTAAAAATACTCAACCTAAATTAAAAGACTGAGGATGCTTTCCTAATTCACTACCATACTAGAGAAAAAACATGTTCATGGTAAAACAAAACAAAATTCACATCTAATTACAGTTAAGATTTATCATTTTATTCCAGTACCCCAACCAACTTCATTCCTCAAATCTGTACTATTTAACAATCAACAGTTTGGCCACCATGAAAGAAAAAAGGTTACAACAAGTAAACATAAAGAAAGTTTTAGGTCTAAATTCTCTCAAAAGGGATTTACTAAAGTACATATTATGCAAAAAATACTGTTAGACCATGGGGACAGCTCTGCCACAATAGAACCAAGAAATAAAGATTGTTCTAACCATTTTTAAAAAGACATTCTTAAGTTTATTATTTTAGTTAAAAAAAAACACTTGATTTTTATGAATACTCTTGCATAACGGGACAATTCTTAAAATGTCAGCTAACATGAGTTCTTAGCTCCATGTTGATACCAACCTCAAGAAGGCCAGCTTTTGTGGTCACTACCAACATGTCAGAATTTCCCTCATCTTCCATAGTAAGCAACTCTTCAACTGGAGAGGAAGCTCGAAACTGGAAAGGTGTACTTGCTCCACGAATTTCACCCTTATGGGTAACATAACAGAACTGATAAAATTCTCCATCATCATTTGGAAGGTAATATCCTAAGAGGTATTTAACAAACAAAAAGACAAAAATTATTAAACCTGCTATTATAAAATACTACCTTCAATTTACTTTAACAATACTTGCCATCTCTCCTTTCCTCCCCTTTTCTTAGCACCTATCTGGGATATTTCTTTTCCTCCCATTTTTCCACAAATCTGTCAAAATGAGACTTTTCCTTCTTCCTCAAACATACCCAAATTTTTCATCTCTTAGACCTAAATTTATAATCCCAGACTATGACCTCCTAACTTTGTCCTTTCACTAGGGCAAAACCAACTCATCTGAGAGGGGAAAATATGTACTTTTCAAAGGAAAGAGACTGAAGGAGGAGCAAGGAAAGACCCACGATGAAAATCTAAGAAAGACTGCAAGTGGGCCCAGGAATATGTAAGGAAATTTTCCTTCAAGTTGACATTCATTATATGGAAAAAGGAAATATGAACTAAAGCAATATACTGCACATGTGAACTGTGTAAAGGAAATAAGATGGTGAGCACCACTGGTGCAGGACAATAAAAAGCATGGAACCACACAGATCTACTCATATTCATACAAAACATACACCATACATCTCAAGAGTTCCTATGTATCTATAGATAATTATTTATACCATGTAGCTACTATATGACAAATAAAATGTGTTCAATATTTGTGCCTTTCTTTATTCAACAGTCACTCTACATTTTAATTGTTGCTTGACATCCTAACTCAAAATTGTTCTTTAGTTCATCTTCAAATCTCACACAGAATTTTTTACAATAAAGAAAACTTCAATAGTATATTCTGAATTACTATTCACTATCTACATGCTTTACCACCTACATCAGATTCAAAAACTACAGACACACAGATGCATACATTTGTGCACACACTCTCCCAGAACAGATGCATATTTATTTATATATGTATATATTATACATGACTAAATTCTAGAATTAAATGTCTAAAAAGGAAACATTCTATAATTGTGAATAAACAAAATGAATAAATTCAACTAATATGTAGCTCAAATTTTAATTACTATGTCTGCTATTCTTTCATGTCTTAAAATTTTCAGACTCATTATGACATCTATATCACCTGATTTCATTTTTTTTTTAGTTATACATAGACACAATGTCTTCATTTTGTTTATTTTTTTGTGCTGCTGAGGATCAAACCCAGTGCCTCACCCTCCTAATATCTACTGCTAAATTTAATAATTCATAGCAGAAAAAGTTTCCAAATAGCCACAGGCTTATTTAATGAATAAAGATTTCATTCTTTAAAAAACTATAGGTTTTTCTCCTTAGAAACAGAATGGAGGGGTGTAGAATATACAGGACAAACCATAAACTTCTCGGGGTACTTGAAAGACCTCAAAAAAAAAAAAAAAATGGCAAGAGGTAGAGGCATATCAGAAAAATACAGGAACTCCTAATGGTCAAAGCCAGAAGAATTAGAGCAACAACAAGAAGATAGTATTAGGCTTTATTTCATAAAAAATGTATAACCTCAATTTAATCATGAGAAAATACAAAATCAGAGACAGGCTACCAAAAGAGAAAAAAAAAAAAAAAAAAGCATAAAAAATAAGGACAAACTGGAGCTGGATTTGTGGCTCAGCAGTAGAGCACTTGCCTAGCACAAACAGGGCCCTGGGTTCGATCCTCAGCACCACATAAAAATAAATAAGTAAAATAAAAGTATTGTGTCCAATTACAACTAAATTTTTATATATATATTTAAAATAAAGAAACATAAGGACAAACTGAGGAGACCAAGATGATATGATAGCTAAATGCAAGGTCAGAATAGAGATGGATCCAAAAACAAAGAAAGAACATCAGTAGAAATACTATGATGTCTGAATATGGTCTATACTCCACTCAAGAATCTTGTAACAAGGTTAAATTCTTGGTTTCTAAAAAAATGTACTGTGGTCATGCAACATGGTTAACACTAGCAGATGCTGGCCCAAGGTTATAAAGAAACTGTGTGATTTATATTTAAAATTACTTTAAATATGAAGTTTAAAAAAAAAAAAAAATCACACAGGTACATCTGGCATTATGCTTTTAAAATTTCACCCTCCTAATATCTACTGCTAAATTTAATAATCCATAGCAGAAAAAGTTTCCAAATAGCCACAGCCTTATTTAAAAAGTTTAACAGAAAATAAAAAGTCTGATAAATTAGTATTATCACTTAAAAATTCTACAAACTAGATATTCAAGGTCTCATACTTTTAAAAAAAATCTCATTCATAAGCTGCTAAAAATATGGTTCAAATGCCATTTGAATTACATACAATTATTCAGAGCTGCAATTTAGAGTTATTTTTCTAAAAACTTGTTATCTGATTAGTATTGCTGAAAATTAAACAGAAAAAAATAAAAACCAAATTCTGAGTTAGTCTTGCTAATCATTTCAATTTGATTTCAATAAATGAATAAAGGTCCATTTAGGAAAACAATCACATTAAAGTATTTCTTGTTAACTGTTTGGAGTTTTGCATTTCAGAATTTTAAAGACTCATCCACAAAATCAGTGCAGTGATTCTGGACTGTGCTTAAAACATCTCTTAATTCTAACAGTCTGTGACTGAGTTATCCCATGACTCTACCCCTACAACTTCCTAATAAAACTAAGAAATAAAAAGCTTTCTAGGTAGGAAGAAGCTTTTATTTCTGGATATCAAAATTAAAAATAAAAATTAACACTTATACAACTTACTTTAATATTTATGCTTGGCTCCCAAAAAAATTTAAGGTTTAAATAGAAATAAACTGAATACTTTCTTTAAGTACATCTAAACTTTTCACTTGTCACTAATATTGCATTAATCAACAGAACCAATTCAGTATATTAGCAACTTATTTTTTAAGAAAAAAAACAAATCACAATAAAAATTACTGGAGGGAGATTGGGGTAGGAGAATCCAAAGTTCAAAGCCAACCTCAGCAACTTAGGGAGATCCTGTCTCAAAATAAAAGGGGTGGGGGTGTTGCTCAGTGGTTAAAGCAACCCTGCATTCAATTCCTGGTACTAAAGACTAGAAATAAACCCATACCTTTAAAGAAAAAAATATAAAAACAAAATCAGTTCCAATACCCATACTTAAATTTGACCATCTTTAAAAAGGCTTGGTATTAAAAGATAAACTCTGCATGTTATTTATATGTCTTGTTCTGCAATGAGGTAAGGTGGTGCTTGGGACTAAGACCCAGGGCTTCACACATACTAAGCAAGCACTTACCACTGAACTATACCTCCAGGTCAAAAAACACATCTACAAGACCCTAAATCCTTACCCATATTACACTACAAATTATATCCTCTGAATATTTCTTTTTTGGCATAGAACACAAGGGAAATTTTTGTATACATGCAAACTCCATGTGGTCACACTGCCAATTCAGACAAATATACAAACATACATACAAATAAAAAAGAAAAAAATTTAAATATTTGTTTATTTTTGATACCAGGGATTTAACCCAGGGGCATTTAACTACTGAGTCACATCCCCTGCCTTTTTATTTTGAGACAGCGTCTTGCTAAATTCCTGAAGCTGGCTCTGAACTTGCAATCTTCCCGTCTAAGCCTCTGGAACTTCTGAGATTATAGGCCTGCGCCACCATGCTTGGCTACAATTTTTTTTTTAAAACATAGGCCAACAAAATCCAATGCTGAGGATATAAAACAGCATTCATTGCTAGCGGGAATGAAAGATGATAAAATCATTATGGAAGATAATTTGTCAATTTCTCACAAAACTGAACATAAGGTATCATTTACCATATCATCCAGAAATCACATTCCTTGGGTATTTACAGAAATGAACTGGAACTTATACCCACACAAAACCTACACAAAAATGTTTATAAAGTTTTATTAATAACTGCCAAACCCTGGATTAGGCAAGGTGTTTCTTCATTAGATTAAATGGATAAACAAACTGAAACTGATAGGAATACAGGTCTGTGGTAGAGTGCATGTTCTACAATGCCTAAATTTCTAGCAAAGCAGAGGGACTTGGGAGTGGGGGGACAGGGAAACGACTGTGGTACATCCATACAGTGGAGTATTATTCAGACCTTTAAAATAAAGAAAGGCCTGGAGGAACTTTAAATGCATGCTGCTAAGTGAAAGAAGTGGATATGAAAAAGCTACACATCCCAATTACATCACATTTGAAAAGGTCAAAATTACAGAGACAGTAAAAACATCAGTGATTTCCAGGAGTTTGCAGGGAAGGAAGGAGATGAATATGTCAAACAAGTGGATTTGGGGACAGTAAAACCCTGTATGATACTGCAACAGTAAATATGAGTCCTTTTTTTTGGTAAATATGAGTCTTTACTCCTCAAAATCTATAGAATAGATATTACAGAGTGAGCCTTACTGTAAACTATAAAGTTAATAATAAGCAAAAGGTTATAAGGTTATAAGGGAACTCTGTACTTTTTGCTCATTTTTTGCCATAAACTCAAAAACGTGTTCCAAAAGAGAAGACATTTTAAATTTAAAAGTAAATTAAACTATCTGATTATGTGAAGCTAACTATTTAAAAGTCTGCTTTACACATGTCACCAAATTCAAGTCAGATATTGCCTAATACTAAATAGTACATTTTAATTTAGATAAGACCAAATAATTAAATGTTAACAATATTTGTTGAAAATTTACCTCTACGCCAGTGACTCTTCTACATATCAGAAGCACCTGTTCAACTTCTAACAGTTCTAAAACCCAGGCCATACTCCAATCAAGTCCCAATCTTTAAAGATGTAATTTAAGAATCTGCATGTCTTGAAAATGCAATCCCCCAGGTGATTCCAAAGCACAGTTAAGTGTGGAAACCACTGTACCAAAGCTGTAAGCATAGGGTCCAAGTTATGCTGCACTTAAAATAGATGCTCTCTCTCTCAACAACAAAGCATTACAATTTTATTTTTACTAACATCTATCATTAAATTTTAGCATGTTCTTTGATCATTAATATAGGCAAGAAGCCACAAAGAATTATCAGTATCTGTAATTTCTATTACTAATATTATTTTTACTACTGTAATTAGATTTTTTGACAGAAGTTAATATCACATGATCACTGTTACTAGTATCAGTGCAGAGTGATTTTGTTTTATAATTGTACTGACTATGGGTTGTATTAAAGTAAGTTCTTAGCCTCTCACTCTGCAAAAATTCTGTGATGGACTTCTAAATAAGAGTATTTTCTCACTTTTAAAATTACAGACAAAACAAATAACAAAATTATTATTTTAATCATTTTAAAGTATACACTTATACTTTATGTGGTAAGTACATTCATGGTGTAAAAACCATGCCACTGTCCATCCCAGAACTCTTCATCTTGCAAAACTGAAACTCTGTATCTATTAAATAATAACTCCATATTCCTGTCTTTCATTATATCCCTATCATTCACTATGCCCTGGTAATCACCATTTTAGTGTCTTATCTCTTTGAGTCTGTCTACTCTAGGTATTTGCTTTTTGATGACTAGCTGATTTGATTTAGCATAATGTCCTCAAGGTTCATCCAACTTGTGGCATAGGACAGAATTATCTGAGTAAGAGTATTAAAAATCTATATGTGATGCCAAACTAAGAATAAATTATTTATTTATTTATATCCATTTTATAGGAACCTTCACATGTTAGAATCCTATTAACCATCTTGGTGGTTTCCATCTAGATTACTTTCCTCACTCTAATTTGCTACATTCTTTTTTTTTAAGCAAGGCCACTTTTAATTAAAATTGCACATATTAATGAGACACCATGTGATGTGTGGACATGTGCCTACACTGTGTAATTAGGTTAAATGTATCTATCCCCTCAAATATCCCTTCATAGCAAAAACATTCAACATTCTTTATTCTTACTTTTGAGAAATATAGTACACATTTGTCATCTATAGTTTTACTACTTGCAATAACAAAACAGAACTTCTTACTCTCATTTACCTGCAACTTAGTACCCACTAATCAAATTCTTCCCATGTCTCCCACCCCTAATACTAGCAATAGTATTTTTCTTGTCAAAAAACATTCAAAAGATATAGAAAGAAATCCACTGTCTTCAATTAAATGATAATAAAAATTTCTAAATGTCTATTAAAATATCATGTACCCTATACTTGATATTTACACTATTATGACTTCTGCTAACAAAGACACTATTTTAACTCTGGTACCCAGACATGCCTGAACAGATCATTATAATGGGGTACAATTTTTTAATGATAATAGGACATTTGGTCTTGTCAAGTTCTACAGTTCTTAGTCCTTACCTTGAAATGTCAGTACACAGTTGACTGTTGATCCTTCTACATAATGTTCAGGCATAGGGGACCATAAAAATGTATAATAATCACGAGCAGTACTCCACCCAACCTAAAGAGGGATAACAAAAAGAAGGAATATAAATAAACAGTTTCATATATTCAGGTATCTCAAAGGATTTTTTTCCATATACTAAAGTTAGAACATGCATTTAATGTTTACAAATCACAAATATTTTAAAAAGCATGTCTGTTTTGTTTTTAATTAGGCCAAAGCCAAATGCTATAAAAACCTACACAAATTAAGTATCAGAGTTTCTACCATGTATTCAAATCAATTTGCTATCTAATTTCTCAAGGGTGATCTATAAATGCACATGATCAAATACAAAAAGTTCTATTTTGCTTTAAATCTGAGGTAACTAAAAACAGGATTTTAAAAAAACTGAATTCTTTTAGACCTTAAAATTTAAGTTTTCTCTTAGACACCCTCCCTTCCAATTGAATCCACTAGCTAACTTCACTAATCTCTCATTTTTGGCAAGTCTTGTCTGTAAGGAATTTATAAATTTGTAGGAGGGCTTTTCACATTAAGATGTTTACATATACAAATAAACCACTATATCATGTAATGCTAAAATATTTCAATTTAAAACACAAATACATATCTTAATCTGTATTGTGCTAGTAAATTATACTGTGTTAAGTACTGTATTTTAGAGATGCTTAGAATAGGTACTTGATATTTATTTCTTCGTAATATTATAAAAATTATACTTTTACCACAGATTTAGAATATATATGTTCTATGATTCTGACTGCTCTAAGTTTACAAACAGAATATTGAAGCCGAGTATGCCATTTATTTGTGAGAACATACAAAACTATTAACTTTGATTATATGTATCTGATTCAAATAATATCAGACAGCAATAACCTATACAGTTCACTGAATGTTTGGGGGATTATCATCTTCATTATACAAACCAAGAAACAAGTAAATGGCTACTAAAAGGCAGGCAGAATTGGAAACTAACATTCAAGCTCACCACCACCAAAACACTACTCTCTCCAGGCAGAATAGAACATATCTTTATACTTTCTGAAACTCCACCTCCTTCCTTCCAACACTACTGCTATGACTATAATTCCTAAAGAAATTCAATTGCCAAAAAAAAAAAAAAAAGAAAAGAAAAGAAAAGAAACAAGGAAAAGAGGGAAAGCTCCATTCCTAGTTGTCCCCCATGAGAAGAAAAACAAAGGGGAAATGAGATCTTTTACCAGATGAGGAAAAGATGTAAAAAGGAAATGACATCAACAAAGTAGTGTCAACAAGATAGCAGAATAGGTGGCCAATACCTTGTTCTCCCAGAGATACCAATTTAACAACAATATACAGTCCTTTGTGAGAACTCCGAAAACCAGCTGTAGTACACAGGCAAGCTCAAAGTCAAGAACAGCTGCACTGTAAAGTGTAAGAAGAGCAACTTCATAACAACCACAATAGCCCTTCCTGTAAGCTGGCACAATTTAGCAAGATGGGGAGAAGATCCCAGTTTGCAGTTTCTCCCTTGAGAGGGAAAGAACACCACAATATGCACCCAACATTCTGGCTTTTCAGTGGACTGTTCAGTTTTCTGTCTTGCTTAAAATGGCACTGACAGAGAACTAGCATATTTGAGTTGCTTGGCACTGTGGAGAACAAAGGACTGCTCAACAGCTTTCTACAGCACCAGAGAACCTGCAGTATCACAGACAGACACCAGAGGGAGAAAGTACAAACACCTGAATGAGGAATCTGCAAACATCCCAGTCTGAGAAATTAATAAGCAAACACCCAGTGAAAACACATCCAAATAAAAGGCTTAAGGGGCCCCTAGAACCTAGACAGGTCATTTGGTGAAGGTCATCCTTGTACAGAGCTAGTCTGGAACGGTTGAGATAGATGGGTACTTTATCAAATGCGCACACACACACACACACACACACACAAAAAAAAAAAAAAAAAAAAACAGAAAAAAATAATAAGGCCAAAAGAAATAACATAAGTCTTGAGAAAATAACAATAAAGAAACAGAGATTAATAACCTGACAAAGAATTCAAAATAATCATCTTAAAGAAGCTTAGCACACTATCAGAGAACAATATAATTAACTAAACAAAAATGATGAAAACATATGAATGAGCATACAAATAAAGAAAGAAAAACTAAAAAGAATCAAATAAATTATGGATTTAAAAAAAATCCAAAAGAAGACTTCAACAGCTGACTTAAACACAATTAGGAATCAGCAAACTAAGAAGTCATTTGAAATTAGTGAATCAAGAAACAACAAAAAAGAAAAAAAAAAGGGAAAAAAGTAATACCTAAGGGACTTATGAGAAACCATCAAGTAGATAATATAGTCATTATCAAAATTTCAGAAAGAAAACCAGGGGTGTGGAAAAACTTATTAGTAAAAATAATACTTCCTGAACATGAAAAAAAGAGATGAGTACAGTGGCACATGACTCTCATCCCAGCTACTCCAGAGACTGAGATGGAGAATTGAAAGACCAAGGCCAGTCTGGGCAACTTTGGGAAACCTTGTCTCAAAATAAAAAGGGCCAGAAATAAATCTCAGTTTTGAGCAGCCCCTGGGTTCAATTCCCAGTACACACATCAAAAACAAAGTATAAAAACAAATCTGAAAAAGGAAATGAACAACCAAATTCAAGAAGCTCAAAGTATCCCAACTACGAAAAACCCAAAGAAGTTCACAACAAGATACATTATCATCAAACTGTCAGTAAAATAAAATCTTGATATGAGCAAAGTGACACATCACAAAGGAAGCTTTTATGAGATTGTGGGGAGATTTCTCAGCAGAAACATTACAGTCCAAAAGGCAATCCTGTAATACTCTAATGGTGGTGTAATATTTCAATCACTCTTAATTCTAGTGTAAAACTTTCAAAAAAAAAAGCATATAAAATAACTATAAATGTAAAAACTATGATTAAGGATGGAAAATAAAAAGAAACAGTTTTTGCATGCAATTAAACTCATTATCAGTTTAAAATAAATTGTTGCAAATATAAGATATTTATGTAAGCCCTATGGAGAGTACATAAACCAGAGAAAATACCTATAGGAGAACAAAAGAAAAAGGTAATCATGCTTATTGAAAAAAAAAAAAAAAGCAACAAAATACAAAAGACAATAGGAGAGGAAAACCAGTACAAAATAATTAAAAAGAAATGCATAAAACTATTAGCAAAATGGCAATAGGAAGTCCTTCTCTGTCAATAATGACATTAAATGTGAAGGGATTAAACTTTGCACTCAAAAGCAGAGAGTAGCCAAATGAATAAAAATAAGACCCAACTAAATTATGTCTATAAGAGATCCACTTTAAACATAAGGACAAAGGATGAAAGTGAAAAGATATATTTTAAAAAAAAAAGTGCGTAAGTGGCAATCGAAACATAATAGGTTAGTTAGTCATACATGTATCAGACAAAATAGACTTTAACTCAATCATTCACAAGAGACTTTAAGAAGGACATTATATTAATATAAAAGATTCAATTGACCAGAAAGATATAACTATTATAAATATATTCACAAATAACAGCAGACCATCCAAAAATATAAAGCAAACACTGACAGAATTGAAGGAAGACAGAAACAGTAACACAATAATAGATTTCAATACCTCAGTTTTAACAGTGATCAGATCAACCACTGAATAGACGGTCAATGAAGACACAAAGGATGTCAATACTATAAACTAACTGGACCTGATACATATATACAGAGCACTGCCCATTAACAGAAGGATACACATTCTTCTCAAGCACACATGAAACATTCTATAGGACAGACTACATTAGGACACAAGACTTACTACAGGCTGTGGGTGTAGGTCAGTGGTAGAGCCCTCAACTTCACAAAACAATAAGGCTTAAACCTGAAACTATAAAACTTTCAGAATAAAAACACAGGAGAAAACCTTTATGACACTGGTTTTGGCAATGCTTCTTAGATATGACATCAAAAGCACAGGCAACAAAAGCAAGAATAAACAAGCAAGACTGTTATCAAACTTAAAAACTCCTGTGAAGAAAAAAAAAAAAAGAGTGAAAAGGCCATATAGCTGGTAAGGGGGTAGTATCCAGAATATGTATAAAGAATTTAGTTTGATTTAACCATTCCATGATATATACAAACATAAAATCATGCTGTACAACATAAATATATACAATTTTTATTTATCAATTTAAAAATAATTTCAAAACAAAACTCCTAAAGTTAAACCACAAAAATGTAATCGTAAATAAAACAAGCAAAGGACTTGAACAGATGTGTTTCCAAAGAAAATACACAAATGAAGGCCTAGAGGTGTAGGTCAATGGTACAGTGTGCCTAGCATGCATAAGACCAAAGATTCAATCTCAAGCACCAGTTAAAAAAAAAAGAAATAATACACATGGAGTAAGAATAAATGAAAAATTGCTCAACATCAACATCAACAATCATCAGGCAAATATAAATCAAAACAATGAGACATCAAATAACATTTGTTTCCTATATTTTCTACTATGGGAGAAGAAGAAGAAAAAATATCAGGAGTCGGGGAAAATGCAGAGAAACTGGACTTACACTCTGTTAATGGAAATGGAAATAAATGATGCAGCTGCTATGGAAAGCAGTATGGAGGGATTAAAAATGGAATTACCTATGATACAGCAATTCTACTTTTGGATATAAATCCAAAAAGAACTGCAAACAGGATCGTGGGGTTGAGAAGTAGCTCAGTGGTTACATGCATAAGGCCCTGGGTTGATCCCCAGTACCACAACAAAAAAAAAAGAAAACAGGACCTTGAAGAGAGATTTGTCCATCTATTCCCATTGTATTACGCCCAATAGCCAAGAAGCATAAGCAACCTAAATGTCCATTAAGGAATAAAATGTTTAATGATAATGGGGCAGATCAAAATCTTAATCATATCAAGAAAAACTTGAGGACATTAGTTTAACAAAATAAGCCAGCCACAAAAAGACAAATACTGCATGATTCCACTTATATGAGATATCTAAAATAACCAAACTCTTAGAAACAGAAAACAGAATAGTGATTGCCAAGGTTCCAGGCGGGTGCGTTGTTTTCAAGGAGGGCAGAGTTGTTCAGTTTCAGTTTTGCAAAATTAAAAGTGCTACAGAACTTTTGCATAACAAGATGCATACAGTTAACACCATAGTATTGCACAGCTAAAGATAGTTAAGGTATTATATTTTATATATGTATTTTTTAAAGTAAAAAAAAAGTGGCATGTGCCTAAAGTCCCAGCTACTCAGGGCTAAGGCAGAAAGATTACTGAGCCAGAAAGCTCAAGATCAGTCTGCTGGGCAGGAAGAAAGGATAAGGGAGATGGGACTTGGGAGTTGGGGGGAAATACATCAAAAAGATATTTAGTGCTATGTTTGGTCCTTGATGTGTTTTCCACAATAGCTTTGTCTATTCCTTAGTAGTAAACTAGAATGTTAACTTATACATATGCCTTCCTGAACTGTTTTTAAGTACCAGCATCCCATCTAAGAGAACAGACACCAGTACTTTAAGAGGTTCCATGTATTCCATGATGGACTGTTTGCACCAAAAACAGGTACTGAGCCCACCAAGAAGTCGAGGCAAGATAAAACCCAATTGTTTATTTCTATCTGAAAAAAGAACTTCTTCAAACTCATTTTGAAAAATAGACCAACAGTTTTTAGGTTACTCAGGGAAGAAAATGTTGGGGAGAATGCATAAAAAATAAATTCAGAAGTCTTTCAATTTGGAAAGATACAAAGAACAGGAAGGCTCCTTTGGGAAGTTATACCTTGCATCTACGCTCCCACAAGAAAGTATGTTAGAAATACACAAGATGGGCATCTAAAATTATGTAGGAGCCTATTTACAAGAATAATAAATCTTAATTAAAAGAGTCAACAGGGCTGGGGTTTTGGCTCAGAGGAAGAGCGCTCACCTGGCATGCGTGAGGTGCTGGGTTCGATCCTCAGACCACATAATAAAATAAAGGTGTCTACCTACAACTAAAAAAATAAAATAAATGTTTAAAAAAAAAAAAAAGAGTAAACAGCCAGGCACAATGGTGCATGTAGCTCAGGAGGCTGAGACAGGAGGATCAAGAGTTCAAAGTCAGACTCAGCAATTCAGTGAGGCCCTAGGCAACTCAGTGAGACCCTATCTCTAAATAAGAATACAATATGGGCGGGGGATGTGGCTCAGTGGTCAAGTACCCCTGAATTCAATCCCTGGTACCAAAAAAAGGGGGTCAATAAATCACAAAGTGTTGAAACCACAGGTTGTTTCTTGTTTTTTCCTGGTCACTTGGTTAGAACTTAATTCTAAAGGCTGCAATGCTGCAGGACATTGAAATGCAAGGAAACTTCCCTTTTATTCCATCAGTAGCAAGAATAAAGAAAAGTACTGCATTTAGAATTGTAACATCAACTTAAACATTGAAAAACATAGGGAAGCCGGGTACAAAAAGTAAACAGACTTATCTATTCAGGAGCATCAAAGAATGAAGGATTCAACAATATGAGCAATATTTACCCAATGCAGAACAAAAAAGAGACACTGATCCAGGCACAGTGGTGCACACCTGTAATCCTAGCAGCTTGGGAAGCTAAGGCCGGAGGATCAAAAGTTTAAAGGCACGATCATGTATAACAATTAGAATTAAAAAAAAAAAAAAAAAGAGTTTAAAACCAGTCTCAGGAACTTATCAAGGACCTAAGCAACTAAATGAGACCCTGTCTCTAAATAAAATACAAAAAAGGGCTGGGGATATCATTCAGTGGTTAAGTGTCCCTAGGTTCAATCCCTGGTCTACCCCCTCCCAATCCACCCCCCAACAAAAAAGTTATAGAGCTGTACACAAGTAATCACAAATGACTGGAAAGACAGTAAATGATTTAGAAACTTGAAGGAAAAGGTTTTTTTTTTTTTTTTTTTTTTTTTAATTATTGTTGTTTTTCAGGTAGAACTGGAGAAAATGGGGTTTTTAAAAAGGGTCTGAAAATTAAAACCCAAACACCTTAAAGAAGATGAACATCTTGATCACAAAAAAGAAAATCTAATGATGTTTCCAACATGTTTTATATTACTGTGTATTGTTATACTACTTCATGGTGATGTTTATAAAATTGAAATTAATGCAGAGACAAAGCTAGTACAAGCTATTTCCCAATCTGTTTAAAAAACAAATAAGAAGTACCTACATGGAAGACATATTCAGAAAGTTTTCTTACCTTAAATATACCAACCCAATCTTTTGGATGTGGATGGATATATGGAGTTAAGGTATAATGACATTCCAGATGTGCATTTGGAAGATAACTCTTGGCCACATTTTGAAAGATGACATGAGCAAAGTTGGAAGTCTGCAATGGGACTTCTTGAAAGGATGTCATTGTGAATCTGAAACAAGTAATTCACATACATTAAATGATACCAGCTAAGAAATTTATACCTTCAAAAACAACTTTAAATGCAAATTTCATATTATAAATATTGAAACTGCTCCTTAAAATGTGATTAATATAAAAAACATAAATTGAAAAACAACTAAGCCAATATGGCTCAGAAAGGTACATGGTGGTTTAAAAAAAAAAAAAATACAACTGCTTCTATTCCAACCAAAAGAAAATGAACTGGAGGTGTTAGTACACACAATGGCCCCTAGCAACAGACACTAAGAAAGAGAAATAGGGATAATTAAAATTCAGAATTTTATTTGCTACTGGTCAGTTAACTTTTCCTTCCTATATAGAATTCTTGGACTTTACCATCTTTCTCCCTAATCTAGCCCATTCCATCTCTCCCAACTCTCTAGGTTCTAGGCTCTTATAACTGAACTGGTGGTAAACCTCTCTTTGTCTGCATTCTTACCCCATGTTTTGATCCCTTGGATCAGCATTTCTCAAACCTAGTTTCACATTAGAATCATCAGGACTCTTTAAGAAGAAAAATAGATGCTTGACATGATAGTGGGCCCCTGTAATCACAGACACTGGGCAAGATGATCACGGCAAGATGATCACAAGTTCAAGGCAAGCCTTGAAACTTATGGAGACTGTCTCAAAAATTGTTATAAAATTAATAGCCAGGTGTGGTGAAACACATAAATCAATCCCACAGACTCAGGATTCTGAGTCAGGAGAATCAAAAGTTCCAGGACAGCCTCAGCAACTTAGCAAGGCCCTCTCTCAAAATAAAAAAATGAAGGTTGTAGATGTGGCTCAGTGGTAAACTCTGGGTTCAATTCCCAGTACCAAAAAAAAACTATAAAATTAAAAGGGCTGGGGGTGTAGTTTAACGGCAAAGCACTGCTTGTCCAATTTTCTGTACCACAATAAATAATAAAAGAAAATAGTGGTGCATGCCTATAATCCCAGCAAGTCATGAAGCTGAGGCAGGAGGATTTCAAATTTGAGGCCAGCCTCAGCAATTTAGTAAGACCCTGTCTCCAAATAAAAATGACCAGGATGTAGCCCTGGAGAAAAAAAAAAAAGTGATGACTTTCTAGGAGTGGGACCTGTGTGCATGTGTTTATATACATAAAATTCCTCCCTCCCCTACATCTCTAAGTAATTTTAACCAACTGACCCAACTCAATCATTTTAAGTCTTCACTACCACTCACTCATTTCTATAAATCCCAGACTCAACCAGCCTTCTTGTGTTCTGATAGAAGTTTGTCGAAATCTCTATATATGATATAAAAAAATCTCAGCTTTCTACTTGAAATAGCTCAGCTTATTTGTTCCTCTCTATCTAAACGAAATTCACCCCTTCATTCTGAGTTCAATGATCCTACCTTGACTTCTAATATTCAGGTACCCTTCCATATATTTACTGATTAAAAATAAATATTAAAAATAAAAGTATAATATTGATAAAATACTGAAAAAAATCTACTAGAGACTGAATGAATTGGCTCACTGACTTGATGAACACCAAGATTAGATAGCAAATGGAACAGTGATGGTGGGTTATAAAAATTGTAAGAACCAAATGTTTTCCCTATTTTGTGCTCTACTTTTGAGAGAAAGGGAACAATTGGGGATTTACTTTTAAAAGCAATTTATGAGTCAAGCACTGTAGCACATGGCTTATAATCCCAGTGACTCAAGAGACTGAGGCAGAAGGATGTCAAGTTCAAGGTCAGCATGGGCAATTTACCAACACCCTGTCTCATAACAACAAAAAAATTTTTTTAAAGATAGGGAATAGGGTGGCTGGGAATATAGCTTAGTGGTAGAGAACCCACCTAGCATACAGAACTCCCTGGATTCAATCCCCAGTACTGCAAACAAAAAACAAAAAACAAGCAACCTACAGAGTATGTCACAGGCTCAGTATTATTATTTATTCTACCATACACATAGGAAACTATGATTGACCTTATAGCACTTGCTTCTGAGCTATTAAAACAGGAATCCCTGTAATAATGGGGGAAAAGAGCCAAGATTTTTTTTTAATCAAATAAATATAACTTACTTCACAACTCAATGAAATTCATATAAGGCAAGCACAACCGACTCTTCTGGCTTCCCCTCTGCTTAGTACTGCTTTATCAAACAATATATCAGATATCTCATACAAAGACTGTCAATCATGATCCAGGAAGCAACTGTGATAAAACAGACTAGTTGTCCTAGCCTCTCCCCACTTGATGTTTGCAAGGATTCCAAGATCAAGCATGCATTCAGTAACAATCCTTTACTAACAAAAGGACTTTACTACCAACAATGGTATTTCACAGGACTTAACTCTGCCTGGAAACCTAAAGTCTTCAAGAAAATGAAAGTTAACTTTAAAAACATTGGGGAACTCTGCCTATAATAAGTAACTTGAAGAGCACTCTTATTTTATTTGGGTTGTCTGAACTAATCTGAGCTCCCCAGAAGGTCATGATACTAATGACCTGAACCACTAATAATCTCTTTACAAATCAGTAGCTTCACAAAAAAGAAAAAAAAAAATCCATGTTTCCAACCACTTATAAAAAAGATACTACTGGTTATAAGATACTAACAAGAGAAACTATAGCTAAATCAATTGAACCAACATCCATTAGATAACAACCACAATTGAGTTAAGCGAATCTGCAATATTTTTCCATAAAGAAAGTGAGTATTTAGGTCTATTTGAGGAAGATATTCACTAAGGAGGAAATGAACTAGCTCACTATAAGCTTTCATTGTTTTTAATTAAAAGCTATTTAAGGATGAAACTCTTCCTTAAAATTTAAGTATCCTAAACTAAGCCAACACAGCTGTACCTACTCATAAATTAAGGCAGGTGTTTAAACTTTTGTTTAACCTCATTTTTTAAAATCCATAATCCAACCTTACACTTTTACTTCATTGTTTTTTAGGTATAAAATAGCAAGTGGGTATAGACATCTGTATTTAAATAAGTAAATGTAAACAGATCCAAAGGAACTCAAAAAAATATACACCATATAGTCTGTACTCATGAGGGATGTGTGAAAGAGGACTTTAACTCTTAAATTTATTGTTTACATTCTACAAATATACCTAAGTGAACTTTATTGTTCTAAATGACCAAATAACAAAATCTCATTTTTAAATCCTTCCCCAAAACTCAATAGAAAACACATTACACTGTAAATATATTCGTGATGCTTGTGTCTGAAGAGTAAGAAAATTTGTGATCACCCTATTAATAGCCTTCAATCTAGGGCTGAGGCAATAGCTCTGTGGCAGAGCACCTCCTAGCATGTATGAGGCACTGAGTTGGATCCTTAACACCACATAAAAATAAACAAAGGCAGGGCTGGGGTTGTGGTTCAGCGGTAGAGTGTTCCCACTGCACCTGCGGGGACTTGGGTTAGATCCTCAGCACCACATAAAAAAATAAATAAATGAAATAGAGGTATTATGTCCAACTACAACTAAAGGAAAAAAAAATTTTAAAAAAATAAAGGCATTCTGTCCATATACAACCACAAAAAAAAAAATTTTTTTAAATAGCCTTCAATCTCTCTCCAAAACTCTAAAATTTAAATGCTATTATAATTATAGAAATATATTATAAGTCATTCCATTATGCTTGTTATTCATTTTTATTTTTATTAAATTATAATATAGGTTTGTTATTTTTAAAAAGTGAACATGGATGGATACAACCTGAAAATTACATCACAAATCAACTCATTTTAAATTAGTAAAATAAAATTTGTAATTCCCATACAGTTCCTCTGGTTCACTCCTTCCACAGATAAGAAATAGAGTGAAGTGATGAAAAAGCTTAGAGAAGTGCTGGAATTCACTGAGAATACCAAAGCCATGCATGCACATGGCCCAGTGGAGAAGCAATATGCAAAGTCACTGCATCACCTTGTGGTAATGCCTGGGAAGTGTAGCTTTGGGGGGGGGGGGGGGGTTTGAAAAGAGGAAATACAGCATTTACACACAAAAGTGGAAACATGACACTTCTTAATATCAAATTCTGCTTCCTATACTCTAAAATACATCTCCAGAAACAATACAGTAAAACAGCATATCAAGAATAAGTAAAAATTTTCCAGTCAATAATTAAAAGACCAGATACACCTGGGAAGCAAAGTCCCTATCAGTTAGAGGTACTCAACTAATTATAGAAGAAATGTCTTGATTTCTGGAATTTGTTTTAAAAACTCGGGGGGGGGGGGGGGGGGGTGTGTGATGAAGAACATAACAGAACAAGATTGAAAAAAATCTGTTCCATTTTTCCATTTTACTGTTCATTCTTTTTCTACATGTCTGAGATTTTCCACAATAAAATTAGTAAAACCAAAGCAAATAGAGAAGCAGACTAGCTGAAAATGTAGCTCAGTGGTAGAGCACTTGCCCAGCATTTGAAAAGTCCTAGGTTCAATCCCTAGTACTGAAGAAAAAAGAAAAGAGGGTAAGCAACAGACCAGTAGTAAAAACTCCATGTGTCACTTACTGCAGTAGAAACACTACGCACTTTTTAATATGAACACTTAGAAGTATCATAACTCAAGTAGTGTTAGGCAGAGTTAGCAAAAGTTTTCAAAATCTTCATTTTAAAAAAATGTGAACCTTTAGAAATTACTTCCAAACTTCAGTGCTGGAGGACACAAAAACATCTAAAAGGTTAAAATATCTAGCATTCAAAGTTTCCAATTACTCCTAATTAAGCTCAAACACTGAGCTGTATTACAGACCTCTACTTCAGAAAATACTGTTTTCTGGAAGGCTAAAGCAAAGCCCCTAGTGTATTAATCTGGGCACTTGCAAACATTCCAATCTCCATAATCCTTTACAACTGAGTGCTTAGATTGCCCACGTCACCCACACTACTTATTTACCTTTTAAATTTCTTTTTCTAAGTTGATTTCTAAAATGCTATGGCCTTGGCCCCTAAATATTAGGGGAAAGAAAACTTTTAAAGGTTTACTTTTAAAACTTTTTCTTCTAAAGGTTTATTTAGGACAAAATAAGCTTTAAAAAGCCAGAATGCAAAAGGTCCAAATTTTACAGAGTGATACACATGGCTGCAATCCTAACTGTAAAGAGAGGCCTGCAGTTTAAGAATGTGGTGACTAGAAAACAAATAGTACAATAAGTCGTTCTTGAAGCTAAACAGATTGCAAAAAAAATCAATTAATAATAATTATCTAGCTTCATAAATCATTCCAAGTTTAATCAAATAATCCTTCAAGAAATTAAGTTTACCTTTAGGAAGAGAACAAAGGGAAGAGTTTGGCCTTAGTTCCTCTTCTATACCTGAAGGGCACTTTGAGGACAATCAGCCCACTTTAGACTAATGTTAATTCAAATGATATTTTTAAATGCCTTTGGAATTGAGCACCAAAATTATATTTAGTAATTGCTCATGCACAATTCGTATAAATTTTGCCAGCACTGAAAGATTAAGATGTGCCCATCTAAATCTAACATTTAGATTTATAATTCATAACCACCCTATAAAACCTAAAATCTAATATACGAACAAAGTCAAATGTCACAGCGTTTCCGAACAAAACTGTTATCAATAACGTATAACATATTTCTTTATTGCGAAATAGAGAAATAAACACCAGGTAAATTAACAGATTTCCCGATCAAGGAGTGCCAGTCAAGACTTGTCCACCACCTGAAGACCTGCAGGGTGTCTGATGGGGGGTGAAGGCAAGGGAAGGAGAGTTATGATACACAGAAAAGTTGACTAAGAAAAAAAAAAAAAAAGTGACTGTCTTCAGAAGACTTCATAAAAACCTCTTCTAGCACCGAGAAGAGGGGGCCCTTTACAGATTAACAGCTAAACTAATCCGGAGCCCAGGTGAAGTAGGAAATCAGGCCAAAACAGCTAACCACGCCTGCGGGCCTCAAATGTGGGCGGCGCAAAGAGTCTCCGCCTCCTTCTCCACTGGCGACTCAAACCAAAACAGTTGGGGTTTGCTCTGCAGAGGCAAACTCAAGCGTCCTTGCCGGGCCCGCCTACTTGTTTTCCCTGTCTAACCTACACACACTACCCTCAAAACAGCCACCCTAGAGTTGAGTCTTGGACACAAGAGTCTCCCGCTCCCCGAGGGTCACCCGCGTCGCTAGCCCGCAGCCAAATTGCCCGGTCACACAGAGCAACCCAGAACTGCAAAGGCCTAACCCACCGATTCCCTACTTCGTGAGGCGGCCCCAGTCGCCTTTCCAACTCCAAGGCTGCCCCGAGTCGCCCACGCACCCGTCACAACCACCTTCCTGGTGGGAAGAACCGTCCTTGGAAAGGAAAACATCGTTATATGATAGCTTAGTCACCACGGAGACCATTTCCAAGACCCGCCAGGCCCCTAGATTCTAGGGACTTTGGCGGGGAGGTGGGGGCGGAATGTAACTAGACCCCCAAGAAGACTCCGGGGGAGTCCGCCCCGCACGACCCGGAGCGGTCCGGAAAGACACCTTACCCAGGGAAGGGTTCCCAGGCGGAGGGGGAAATGTTAGACTGGTTTCCAATCCGGAGCCGCCATCAGCCGCCTAACCTCTTCCGCCACCACCACCTCCTCCTTCCACCCACCGGCTACAGTTCCCCTCAGAGCCGAAAGCCGGCGCCACGTCACTTCCGCCCACGGGGCAGCCCCTTCCGCCGCCGCCGCCGCCGCGCAGGCTTGGCCCGCCCAGCCCGCCGCAGCGCCCCCCACCTCCAGTTCCCTGCGCCCAGCCTTCTTGGCCTGGTATCGCAGGACCCTCAGGGGTCCCTTCAGCACCTTTTGTCCCTTGCGGCTGCTACTCTCCTCCCTTTGGCCTTGGCCTTTCTGTCAGTGACCTATTCGCAACAAAACAGGATCCTTTTGAAACTTAAAGTAACTTACTAGTTGTCACTGCCTGCATCATACAAACCTAAGTCACCTGTTTTTTTCCTTATCTATTATCTATTAAGGAAATAGCCAGAGAACACCAAAGCTTTCTCCCAGCTCCTGGCTGTTTTGTGCTTTTTTGAACCACGATGTGTTTCTTAATTGTAAAAACCTGTTTCTCTTGGAAGCTAAGCTTTTATATTCTCATACCCTGATTCTATTCCCCGTCACTCCGCCAGTGGCTTCTTTCCACCACATTTCTGTGAAATGTTAACTGCTTTATATATGTATATATATATACATTATCTTGTGTGCGTGAATTTTGTCCTGGGTTTCTGTTTAATTATAATTTCTAAAATCACTTTTGACTGTTATATATCCTACCTTCCTGTTTCAGGCTTTCAGTTTGAGTCCTAACTACATGTAAACAAGTATTTTCTATTAGAATTCTTCATATTCCTGTGTTGCCATAAAAAATCCTGATAAAATTTGCAATATCATCAGTGAAGAAAAATAATAAATTCGTTCACATTAAATCTTGAAACACCTAATAAATAACATTAAAAAAAATCCTCTTCCTAGTACTTGCATCGTTGCTTCCAAATATTTGAGATGACATTAGGTTCCATAGCACAGGTCTTTAGTATTTGCTGATTGATTTGTTTCTGATGTTCAGTTAATGAAATCAGAAAAAATGTTTAATACAAACTGAAATGATTAATGTATTTTGTGTAGGTATTTTTTAGAATTTATTTTACCCAGGAACCTCTTTGTTTTAGAATTTTAACTTGCTCTATTCCTTTTAATAATGGTCTCTTGAATTTTTATACCATATTTCTCCCAGAAAGATTAAAAATATATCCTCATGTTATTTAACTGAATTTTTAAAAAAAAATAGTCTGTTGTATGTATGGCAGTGAGTTGAAGATCCACAATTCCCTATACAAAATCTTTTTTCCAGATGAATTTCAGAACTCAGAATTTTGCAGACTTTAGAGAATTATACTTTATGTTACATGATATCCTACAGGGCCTAGGAGAAGAACCCATAATCAAGGTAACATGGGGATGGTAAAATTATAAATATCACCTTAAGTAGGATTAATGAATCCTGTAGTCTCATTTCAGAGCAGGTTTTTCAGATCAGGTTTTGCCAGTTTGCCACCTTGACTCTAGGTAAAGTCAAGTTTTAATGGCAAACAGGTCAGGACAGGTTTTGTCACCAATGTTAAGAAAACATTTGATTTTCTGTGTTTTAGGGGAAGTTCAGAATGGTAAATAAGGGAACACAGAGCTGTTCAAAGAATTATTGGGAAATCAATCACTGAGTAACTCAACAATTTTTCTGGAACAATTATACTTTCAGGCAGTTGTCCTAACTTACCACATATACGTTTTGATTAGGAAAATATGTTGATTTGATCATAAAACATGCTGTCCCTTTATTTGAAGACTTATGTAAGGGGAATAAGAAATGAATTCTTGAAAACTGAAATAACAAGTATAAAATGAATAGTAAGATTATTCAGAGATGGGAGAAGTCAGAAGAGACCTGTTTAGCAGTACACTTTCCATTTAACTTCAATCTTAGGAGTAGGCCTAAACTGTTAAGTTAGGTAAAAGAAGTCAGCAGAACACTTCTCCATCAAAATGTAGGAACTCAGGCAAAGGAATCAGGTAGGAAGAAGACTTACATAAAATAATAATTCCAGTTTATGGAATACACTGTGCTTTCCAGGCAAATATTTGAGATGACATTAGTTTCCATAGCACAGGTCTTTAGTATTTGCTGATTGATTTGTTTCTGATGTTCAGTTAATGAAATCAGAAAAAATGTTTAATACAAACTGAAATGATTAATGTATAAGTACCTACTAGGTACTTAATTGATGCCACTCCCCACAGCAGTCCTGTGAGTTAAAAATCATCATTTTGTAGAGGAATATAGGCTCAGAAGTTAAGTAACTTGCAGTTAATCACAAAAGAGAAAGAGGGGGAGAGAACACAACTTGAATTTGAATACTGTGTGGTCTAGGAAAAACAGAATAAAGCATGGATTCTTCCCTAGAGTTGCTTAAAATCTGGTTAAGATATTTATTACAATATTATATAGTTGTTAAGTTGTAGGAAGTGCACTCTTAAAAACATTATTTCTGTTTTATTATTATTACTGAATAATTTTAAAATTAGCAAGATTTTGTGAAAGACTGCTCTCTAAGATATGAAAGATTAACAGGAGTTGCAGAGGTAGAGAAACTCTTGCTTGGGCAAAATTATATAATTTAAGGAGCATAAATGGGACAATTAGGTGGCATACATGGTTTGAAAATTAACAAATGAATTCAAATAGGCATGTTTTATTAAAAACATCATCACTGGTTTGAAAAAGCCAACCAAATGAGTTGTTATCTTTTGGAACAGTGTATTTTCTTGGAGGTGTCTTGTATAAAAGATCACATTTGCTATAAATTATTTTCATTAAAAAATACAACTGAAAATCTTTTTTTGTTGTTGTTAAGGGGGTTTTAAAGATGGAATTTAAATAATCATAGACTTTGAACAGGCAGAGAAAAAAATATAAACCCTCTAAAACAGGATTATTTTCTATTTAACCTTGCTGTTAGATGTTATCAATGTACTCCTTGCTCCTTGTTGCTTCCCAAACATTACCTACCCAGATGCTTATTAAAACACTGCCCCTTTGGGGCTGGGGTTCTGGCTTAGTGGTAGAGCACTTGCCTAGTATGTGCAAGGCCCTGAGTTCGATCCCCAGCACCAAATAAAAATAAATAAAATAAAGGTATTGTGTCAAACTACAACTAAAAAATAAATTAAAAAAAAAAAGTTTCATGCTATTCAGTCTCCACCTTCTCTCCCTGTAGTTGTCCTTGACTGATCTCCAAGTCACTCTTCCTCATTTATTGAATACTGTCACCTAATGCATATCTGTCACAAGACCTTCAAATTCTACTTGGATAAAATTAAAAAGACAAGCCTTTTAATTTCTTGAATCCTTTTAATTTCTTGAATTCTAGCCTTTTAATTTCTTGAATCCCTCATCTCCACTTTATTCACATTATTTCTGTGATCACCTTTTGGGCTTTGTCATCACCTTTAAAATCAAGCATCCTACTCTTTGGCCACAACCTCCTTTTCTTCTAAATTGTTTATTCAAAGATGCCCACTAAAACTATTTTTCAGCCTCATCAGGATCTCTAATCCAATAAGCTTTCTTTTTTTAATACCTCCCTCTCCAATTTAGAGTTCATGGACTATCATTTCATTACCCTACCCTATCCTATACCTATCCTGAACCATTACATTTCACTTCCAATACCCTAAATTCTGTTGACTTCCTAACTTTCATATTAAGTGTAATTTTCTCTAACAAACATGTTACAGACTGTGTTCATCATATGCTTTACCACTAAAGATTATGTCTGGAATGCTTAGCAATAATTTTGAAGTTAAAATTGAGTGTCTGGGGAAGTTTCTTGCATTATCGAAGAAACTATAATTTATGATACTAAGAAACAACCTGCAGAGGTTTATTCTTGAGTAAGAACTTTGCCCCAACTAGTTCCTAAGAGAGTTCTTTGTTCTTGTGCAACTTAAAGGTCACTGGGATATTCTCTAACCTCTTTTCTTTATCTTAATGAGAAGAGTAATAGCATTTTGCTTTGTGTACATGTATGTGCCTGGGAGTGCTCAGAGGGGGTTACTGGGGTTTGAACCCTGGGACTCACACATGCTAGGCAAGTGGGGATATACTGAGTTATATCCCTAGCCCCCTTTTGTTTTTTATTTTGATACAGGGTCTCACCAAATTGCTCAGGATGGCCTCAAACTTGAGATACTCCTTGGCCTCCAGAGTAGCTGGTATTAGAGGCATGTGTTCCCTCTCCCTATAGTTCTTTGCTATTTTGAGATACTTACTTTCAAGTTTCTTCCCTTTCAGTGTTCCTTTTTAAATAACTTCCTTTTATGAGTCATTTGTATATCAATGGTAATTAAAGTTATTAAGAAAATGTTATTAAGATAATCTTAAAGTATATTTGAACAAAGGCTATATCAAAGAGTTAAGTTGAAATGTGTTTTATTTCCGCAGATGCCAACACCTCCCACCTTCTCAGGAACATACATGATCTCTTTTTTATATTCAAGACCTGCATTGTCACTGGTTCTTCCCCATTGTTTTCTAAAACATGCTCAAGTCTCTTTCATTTAAACATTTTAAAACTTCCCCTGCTATGAATTTCCCTCCAGCTGCTACTGTCTCTTGTCTTCATCTTCGAAATCAAACTTCTCATATCTAGAAAGAATTGTCTGTACTGCACTTCATCATTTCCCACCCTTTTCACCCCACTTCATTCTGGATGCTGCCTCCTCTTACCAAAACAACTTTCATTAATGTCATAAAAGTACAAAATGTGCTCCAAAGAGATAAATCCATCTTAATATTTATGCACTTCCTTTTTTAAAAATCAAGAATTGAACCCAGGTGCAATTAACCACTGAGCCACATCCCCAATCCCTTTTTTTTTTTGTATTGTATTTAGAGACAGGGTCTCACTGAGTTGCTTAAGGCCTCACTAAGTTGCTGAGACTGGCTTTGGACTCCCAATCCTCCTGCCTCAGCCTCCCGAGCCACTGGGATTACAGGTGTGCACCACCCACACAGCTCATATACTTCCTTTGGTGCTCACCTGCAGTCTGACCTGATTTTTCTAGAACTCGAGAGATCCATAGAAAAGAATGTGAATTTTATCCACAATTGGAAAATTCAAATATTCACCAGATTGATAAGCAGGGTACTACAGAAAACATTAAAATATTCCTGAGGTACCTAATATTTGGAGGAGGAGAGGGAATTTGAGGATGCTTATCATGCCAGTTATCAATGTTGTGCACAGAGTTCTAACTCTACCCTTGTTGCCTTCTCTGTGTAATACAGTTTGGTCCTTTAAATGTTTTTCCTTTGCTAGCTGGTACAATGTTGAGCTTCATTAGTCAAAAGTACAGAAGGGACCCTGCAAGAGGAAAGAATTTGCTTCCTGGTTCCTGTGTACTCCCTCATCAGACTCCTGCAATACATGTTGCTTCTTCAGTGTTCAGCTATTACACCCACTCAGCTTTCCCAGTGTCCTGCTCCTGCACTGTGGGGGACTTCTTCAATTGCCAATCCTGGTTTTGCACAGCACCTAGCAGCACCCAGCACCTAACAGCTCACTCAAACCAGACCCACTCCCACAGATCCTTGATTCTCCCTGAGCAGCGTTGAGTTGGCATGCCTCTAGTGCAATGCAGCTCCAAGAACAACTTTCCCCAGAATCTCAGAGTGCATATTTCCAGCAAGTTCCAGAAGGTCTGTTTCCAGCAAGATACAGAAGACAAATTTCCAGCAAATTCTAGAGAGTGGATTTCTGTCAAGTCCACCAACTGAGTGACACAAGGACTTTGCCTTGAGATTTCATTCAGTGACCCCAACCATGCCCTCTCCAAGGCTTGGATTTTAGCTCTGGGAGGTACTCTTGTTTGTGAACTGTATCTCAGCTCTGGAAGTAGTGTTTGCTCCTTATATTTCCTATTCTTATATTCTTTAGAGTTCCCTTTATTCCTACTAGCCTCAGCCAGATACAGCAAAAAAAGTTTTTCCTTTTCAAATCACTGTGTGGTTTCTCTCTACTGATTGGACCCAGACTGATACAACCCTTCCTTTAGTTTCATAGATAGAATCTGTCTTATTTTTCTTTCTTCCCCTTAAGCTTAATGAGTTAATTTATTTCTGACCAGCTAGAGTTATTGCCATGTAGCCTTTTGATGTACTACAATTTTTTACTGCTATTTGATGTTAATTATGATGTATAGGAGCTAGAATTTCTTCCGTAACATATAGTTTAGGTTGTAGAATTCAATGAACAATGATTTATTGCCATTTATCATTCAGTTTAATAGATGAAAGAAATGCCTTTATTCCCAGAAGAGACTTTGACTGTGCTGATTTTGTAACAAGGACAAAAGGAAAAATGAAATGATTACTAAGACTGAGCATCTTTACAAGGCGATTTATATTTTTTAGTTAATTATGAAAATTGACTTTTGAGATTATTTAGTGTGATATAGCAAGTTCTAAGACAATCTATGGGTAGACCAAATCTCCTTTTCTGAATTCTTCCTGTCTTCACCTTTCCCTCCCTTTCAGGTACCTTTCCCAGACTCAACAGTCCATATCCTGCAGCACCACGCACTCTTATCCAAGAAAAAGAAAAGAAACTGATTCTTAACAGTAACCTCTGTGACTACGAGGGACTTGATGCAAGTATGATGGGCTCAAAATAAGACTGACTGACATAAAGCAGAAAGTCTGTCATGCCAAGCTTCCACCATTGGTGGAGAGGATTTACTTGTGCTTTTAAAGCCCAAATTCTGTCATTGCAGGAGAAACTTCTCTCACTCCATATCGTGTTCCACCTCCTAGTTTTCTTCTTCCTTTCCCAACTAGACTTCTTTAAAGAACAATCTATGTGACATCATAATATATTTGATATACTATCCTATTTTTTCAATGTGTCTTCTCCCTAAAGTTGGCCATTTTGCCAACTCTCCCAACCTTTCTCCCTATAAACCAATTGGCTTGTTGCCTTGGAGAAGGAACAAAGTAGGAAAATCTTTATGGTTTTAGGTTCCAAAAGTTCAAAGTCTGATATGGAGAGATTTAGGCTATAGGAAAAACAATGGCTTTAGGAGAAGCTAGGGGCAAGGGATATATAGATGGAGAGAGAGCAGGCAGCATCCTTCCTCTCCTCCCCCAGCTCTAGAAACAGATTTGGCTGGGGCAGTACCACACACAGCCTTTCTAACCTTCCTGGCCTCCAAACATCTCCATTCTTTTCTTAGTAATGAGTAATATTCCAAAATTCTGGAAAAAAAAACTAGAATTGGGATTCTCAAAATGGAAACAGAATTGGTGGGATATATTAAAATCTGTATTTCTTTACAGACTTGAGTTGTAGGCTAAAATTTGTACTTCTCCATGTTCATTTATCCTTGCCTCCCCAGTTTTTTACTGACCATTCATCCTTTACCCCAGGCAATTTGCTCAACCCCCACCAGTCCACTAAGAATTCCCATAATGAAGTCATCAATAACCCTCTATTTCCCAACCCAGTCCTCAATCCTCAGAACTTATCCCACAAACTTTTCAATTAGATGTTGAAAGTACTGATACACTCTTTCTTTCCTTTTTTTTTTCTTGGCAGTATGGAGATTAAACACAGGGTCTTGCACATGCTAGGCAAGTGAACTACCACTGGGCTACATCTTCAAGTCTTTTAAATTTTATTTTGAGACAGGGTGTCCCTAAGTTGCCCAAGCTGGCCTTGAACTTGGGAGCCTCCTGTCTCTGCCTCCTGAATAGCAAAGACTACAGGCATGCACCACCACCATGACTACTCTGTCCTTCTTGAAATTTTTTCCTATCCCACCTCTGTGAAACAATCACATACTACTCTCTATTTTATTTCTCTGAATAATCCTTAATTCCATTTAGTATTCTAACTTTGTAGTTACATTATTAAGTCTGATCTTCCTCAAAGCCTAGGCTTTATTTATTTAGCTTTAAAATTTTAAACTATTATTATTGTTATATATTTTCAACTGCAAAATATATTAATACTTTTGTTACAGCTTCCCTAATCCAAAATTCTAAAATCTGAAGCACTCCAAAATCAGAAACTTTTTGAGTGCCAATGTGACATCACAAGTGGAAAATTCCACCTCTGATCTCATGTGTTGAGTCTCAGCCAAAAAGCAGGTACGCTAAAAATATTTATAAAATTACCTTCAGGCTTGTATATGAAACATAAATGAACGTTGTGCTTAGCTGTGGATCCCCTCTCCAAGATATCTCACTGATATGCAAATATTCCAAAATCCAAAAATTTCTAAATCTGAAACACTTCTTGTCCCAAGCACTTTGGATGAAGGATTATCAACTTTGTAATACCTACCAGAGGTATATATCCAGCAGTGGCTTTTTTCCTGACATAAGTATTACATAAACTTTACTACTTAGATGTCACATGCATATCTTTTTTTTTTGCTTCAAATGTATATGTATTTAAGAATATGATTAGAATTCAACTGCATACTTCATGCATATCTTAAACCCATCATTTTTTTAAAAAAAGAATTTCCCATCCTTCCTTCACCTCTTATCTCATATTTTATCTGTATTCACCTTCCAGACCAAGCAAGGTCCTGGCAGGAAAGAGATGACACACAAACAAGAAGTCACTGATAAAAGTTCAATGAGGGAACTATTCAAGAAATCCAATAAGGGTTCTCTTATTAGAAGGTTTAAGCAGTCAAGGGGATGAATTTATGACCTGAATATGACAAAAGCTGTGATCATAGTCATGACCGAACTCTGGCCTCTCTCCCTGATGTCTTTCTCATAGCACCCATTGGCCAAACCCACCTTGAAGCCAGAGATCAAAGGAGCTCAAGGATTTGATCCATAGAAATCAGCTTCCTGGGGCATAAAGCAGTAAGATAAAGGGCAGAGAGTGGCTCTGAGTGCAGCAAATGGAGAATGATCAGCGAAAGGCCCCAGTAAATGTAGCACCAAGGACCCAGTCTCTCTAGTCAAGAACCTGGAGTTTTTTTTCTTAACTCTTCTCTCTTCCACTGTATCTAATCAGTCACCAAATCTATACATACTACTTTCTGAAGTTTTTCACAGTCACCCCCTCTTTGCCACTCCCCATCAGTTAGCATTGGGGTTCTTTCCTCATCTTGATAAACACATTTCTTATCTAGTCTCTCAGCTTCTTATTTCAAACCATCCCTTTGTGTTACTATTGGAGAGCCTTCTAAAAGGCTAAGCACTAGCACTATAATGAAGGATCACCCTGTTTCTGTATTTTTTTCATTTTAAAATTAATTGCAAAAGTCATTTACCATATTTCCAAGGAAATCCAAGCTGTACTGTACTGAACTGTGCTAAATAAAATGTGAACTCTTCTAAAGAGATAGCCATTGTTAATAATTTTATTATATTTTTCCAGATGGACATTTTTTTCAACTTTTTATTTTATTTTATTTTTAAAATATTTATTCTTAAGTTTTATGTGGATACAATATCTTTATTTTACATTTATGTGGTGCTGAGGATTGAACCCAGTGCCTCATGCATGCTAGGTAAGCGCTCTATCACTAAGCCACAACCCCAGCCTCTCAACTTTTCATTTTAAAGTAATTACAGACTTCCAGAAAGTTGCAGAAAATATGTATGGAGAGTTCCCCATACTTTCGCCCAGTGTTGTGAGTGGAATTGTGTCCCCACAAAACTATGTTACAGGTCTAATTCCAAGTGCCTGTGAATGTGACCTTATCTGGAAATAGGGTCTTTTTCAGAAGTAATCAAGTTGAAATGAAGTCACACTGGACTAAGGTGGATCCAAAATCCAATGACTAACATACTGTAAGAAGAAGGAACTTTGAGAACAGACATACTGACAATGAATGCCTTGTGATGGTGGAGGCACACCCTAGAGTGGTGTATATATAAGCCCAGGAGCATCTAGGGTTGCCGAGAACCAATAGCACTGGAGAGAGGCAAGGGAGGATCCTCCTTTAGATTCTTCAGAGATCCTTCTCACAGTTCTGAACTTTGGAATTCTGTCCTCAGAATTGTGAGGCGGCACTTTTATGCTGTTTTGGGCATCCTAGTTTGTGGTAATTTATCACAGCAGCCTAGGAAACCGATACACAGAGTTTCCCCCACTGGTAATATTTTAACTGTAGTATATTATCAAAGCAAGGAAATTGACATAAGTACAACACTGTTAACTAGACTGTAGACCTTGTTCACCCTCCGCACGTATACACACCCAACATTTTCCATTGCTTTTTTTTTTTTTTTTGGTGCTGGATGGAAGCAGAGCTTTGTGAATACCACTGAGCTACATGCACCTCCATTGCTTTTAAAGTTTCTTTTTTCTCAGTTTACATAAAGTTAATCATCAATAACATATGTGACAGAAAAAGAGAATTTTACATGAGAACACCCTTAAATCAAGAAAAAGACTAAACACTGAAGAAAATAGATTAAAAAAAATATAAAAGGGTAATTTATATAAGGAAATATACAAATGGCCAATGAACACATGAAAAGATGCTGAGTAGACTAATAATCAGGGAAATGTAAATTATAATCAATGAAATGTTTCCTACTCAGAGAAGTGGAATATAAATTGATAACAAAAAATTTTAGAAGATTATTTAGCAGGATATGGAACATTTAAGATGTTGTACCATTTGAATTTGCAAATGCCTAGGACTCTTGGAAATACTTAAGCATGTATAGAAAGATAATGTCTTAGAGACTATAATCTTTTGAATAAGAAAAAATTGGACAAGCTAAATGTTGATTAATACAAGAATGGCTAGATTAATTGTGATATGCCCATATTATGAAGCCATTAAAAGATTGAAGTAGACAAGCAATCATATTATTAAGTCAATAAAGAAAACAGTAGAACAATAGGTATTAGAGAGGCAATGTTTAAAGAGCATAGGCTCTACTAATAATCCTGGCTCCACCACTTACTAGTCCTGGAAACTTGGATACCTTAAATATTTACTTAACTTTCAGAACTTCAGTTTCCTCATAGGAAATGAGAATGATAATATTATCCCAAAAGGTTGTTGTCAACATTAAGATAATTCATCTAGATGTGGTGGTGCAGATCCATAATCTCAAAGACTCAGGAGGCTGAGGCAGGAGGATCACAAGTTTAAGGCCAGCCTCAGCACCTTAGCAAGACCCTGTCTCAAAATTAAAAGAAAAAAAAAAATGAAAAGGATTGGGGATATAGCTCAGTGGTAAAGTGCCTCTGGGTTCAGTGCCCAGTACAAAAAAAAATGCTAATTCATATAAGCGTATTTTACAGTGGTATTTTGTATATAGCTATTGTTCAGTAAATTTTAGCTAGTACCATTATTTTTGCTTATGTAAAAAATATGTATTTTCTTTTTTTAATATTTTTTTAAAGAAAGAGAGAGAATTTTTTAATATTTATTTTTTAAGTTTTCGGTGGACACAACATCTTTATTTTATTTTTATGTGGTGCTGAGGATCGAACCCAGCACCCCACACATGCCAGGTGAGCATGTTACCACTTGAGCCACATCCCCAACCCAAAAATATGTATTTTCAATACTTATTTATTTATATCTATCTCTTTTACATATATATATATATATATATATATATATATATATATATGAAATAATATATATGTTTATATATCAAATTGTGACATCCTCTGGAAAGGCCATAACTTTCATCTTCAGTAATATATATTTCTATATCCATTACAGAAGCATTTGACCTTTGTTCTTATTCTTAGTCAACATCTGAACTACCTTGGAGTTGGTTGGTTGGTCTACTAGACACTAAGAACACCGACTGATGTTTTTTAAATGAGAAACCTCCTCAACCTTTCATTATGAACTATTTCAAACATATAAAAAAGTTAAAAGAATATTAAAATGAGTACCTGGATATTATGTATCCAAATTCGGCAATTATGATGTTCTTTACCTTTGTATGCTTGTACATATTTTTCCTGAATATTTGAAAGTTATTTGCACACATATCAGAAAACAGTTCCCAAATATTTTCTTATATCAGATTTCCCCAGATATCCTAAAAATGTCTTTTGAACCACTTTTTTTTTTTTAACCAGCTAAGATCCAATAAGACACATTGTATTTGGCTATGCCTATTTGGTGCTTTTTTGAGATTAAAAAAAAAAAAAAAAGAATATAATTTAAAAAAAAAAAAGATACAGGCTTTGGGTCTTCTTTTATTGCCCAGCTTCTACCTAGTGATTCAGAAGATAAATATGGGTACAGTTAGACTTCTATGAAGTACAGGGCATAGCATATAAATAGAAGTTCTCTGACCTGATGAACACAGTTTCTCTGTTTCTCCAAAATTCATGCCATTTGCCAATCTCACTTTAACCAGCTTAAGGAACAGATATGGACAGGGGATATTCGAATTAATCATTTCCTTGGCTCAGAGCCACCTTATGGGGAGAGCTGAGCAGGGCTGATTGATGCACATGTCTAATAACTATTATCCACTCCTGTGAGAAGTACCTCAGCACAGTGATCAGCGAGTGTCACAGTCTGATTTCAATCTAACTGTTCAGCCTTAACTCTCACCACTTCCTCTTACACATCATAATCTCTATAGACCATGTTTCATGTTTTCCCATCTATAAAGAAAATGATTTTTTCTCTATGTCTATCCTCAAACTCTCATTTATACTGCAAGGTCCAAGATATGTGCCATGAGCTCAGTGAAAATGTTTTAGAATCTACTTTCCTTCTTTTATGCTCTGTCTTGTGTATCTCTTATTGTGCTTAGCAAGTTTTGTTTCATATCATATTGGGCACTCCCCCCTACTAATGAAACTCATTAAAGACTTTAATTATTTTAGTACTTTTCATACCATCTTTTTGGGGGGAAGACAATACTGGGAATTGAACCCAGGGATGTTCTACCACTGAGCTACTTTCGAGCCCCTTTTATTTTTAGACAGTGTCTTGCTTAGTTTCTGAGGCTGGCCTCCAACTTGTAATCCTCTTGCCTTCTCCAGAGTTGCTGGGATTGCAGGTGAGCACCACCATGTCCAGCTTTATACCAGCCTTAACATAGTAAGTAATTGATTTTTGTGAATTTGTTTATAATTAACTATACAGATTTGAGAGTGATCACACAATAATATTAGCAAAATACCAGGCACTAAAAAGAATTCTAATGAAAATGGGATTAGAATAGTTGACTTTACATACCTGGTTTTCCTCACGTTAAAGACCCTTTTCCTCAGGGAAGCCGCCGAAGACCCTAAGTAAAGTATATTCCCTCCATTATAATCTTCTAGCACTGTATACCTTTTCTTTACCCACCTTGTATAGTTATTATTTCATTTTGTGATAATTAATATCTTTATTACTAGAGCAAAGTTTCTAAGAGGTAGAAGATCATATTTTTTTCCTCATGGATGCAGCCCTAAAAAAGTCAATGAATACATGAATACATCATTATGTTACCTAAAAATAGTTTAGAGAGAGAAATACTAATAATTACGTAAGTTCCAGAATAGTGACCAGACCCTTAAGTTACGAAATAACACATGCCCTCATGATCTGTATAATGTACCTTTCTTTAATGATGATCATAATTTTAAAAACTTGTGAATTAATGTAACAGAAAATCATTTTCAAAAGTCTATTTTATAGGTCTGGGATTGTGACTCAGTGGTAGAGCACTTGCTTAGCACTAGCGGGGCCCAGGTTCGATCCTCAGCACCACATAAAAATAAAGGCATTGTGTTGTGTCCATCTACACCTAAAAACTAAATATTTTTTTAAAAGTCTATTACATATTCTAAGGAAATATTTTTTTAAATACATTTTCTGGGGCTGGGGCTGGGGCTGGGGCTCAGTGGCAGAGTGCTTGCCTAACATGTGAGGCATTGGGTTAAATTCTCAGCACCACATATAAATGAATGAATAAAATAAAGGACCATCAACATCTAAAAATTTTTTTAAAAAATACATTTTCTGTATGTATGTATATATGAGTGTGAATGTTTGCTCATGTAACACATATGGAGCTTTTCTGTGTGTGTATGTGTGTGTGTGTGTGTGTGTGTGTGTGTGCACGTGCGCCAAGAATCAAACTCACGGCCTCATGAATGCTAGGCTAGCACTCTACTGCTGAGCTACATCCCCAGTCCAGCCTTCTTTAATAATTTTATTTAAAAGTATTTTTTAATTTGAAAGATTGTCTTGTGACCTGAATCAATTATTGACACTGTGTCCAATTTGAAGGAAGTAGAGATATAGCAATCTATCTGATTCATTATATTATACAAATGTTTTCATTTCATAAAAAACATTTGGATAATATAAACCAAAACCAAGGATATCAAAATTACTTTTTAGATTGATCAACTCTTCTGAATGACTTATAAATCTTTGTTTTCATTTTGAGGAGAGTAATCATAGATTTTTATCAAATAAAACTTATCATTAAAAAGAACCTTTTTCAGGGTTCTTTTACTACTCTCTAAAACAATCCAACATCTTAGACTCTAGCACAAGTGCCATCTTTTCACACAGCTAAGATCACATGTTGTTAATATTCCTTATTAAGGAAAATGACTCTCTGTATGTTTTCGATGTTCATTTCTGACACTTAATTAGAATTAATGAAGTTACCCATTTACAGATGTCAAGAGTTCCAGGAACTCCTGAAACTATAATAGAAAGATTGATGAAATTTGTGACTTTCCTCAATTGAGGCCAAGTGAGAACAGATGCTTTAATTCCATATGTGCAATGGAGAATGTGTGTGTCTCTGTGTCTGTGGAAAGGCTAAGTGAACCCAAGGTGTGATCTTTGGCAGCTTTATGCAGTACAAGAAGCATGAAGAAAAATGTTTATAAAAGAACACACTTGAATCCCTGGTACCTCTCCGTGGAATCACCATGTTGTCAGACAGTAAAGGAAATACAAGTAAATTATGCTTCCCCTGAATACAGTCTACTCTCGGGTGCGTAATTACTGGGTGTGTACTTGGGAATTCTGAGCTTGAGAGAGTCTTTCATTTCTCACTTGTGGGAGTCAGCTCACCTCTTGGCACCCAAGATGCAGTAAACAACAGCTTCCAGATGCCAAAAGTACACTCCTGCCAGCAGCCAGCAGATGGCCTCAAGGATGGCAGCCATGATGCTTCACGAATGGCTCCATCATAGGCTGGCTGACTTACCATCTTACTGGATGTCAGATACATTCAAAAGAAGCCACATAAGTTACTTCTGAGCTCTGAAGTGTTACAATAAAATTACAGCCTTGAACACAGCAGTCAAACTTAAGAATTAGAACAGTATAAAATTTTTTCATCTACCTATTTGTATGTTCCTCTCCTGCCTTCTTCTTCTTCCTCTTCAGAGATAACTACAATCTTAGTTATTTTTGTTAATTTTTCCCATGCTTTTAAAAAGTGGTGTTAGCAAATACACATATATTTAAACTTTGTATTGCTTCATTTTCCTTGCTTGGCGTTTTATAAAAATTATATATCTACTGTAGTCTTCAGTAACTTGATTTTTTTTCATCCAAAAAAAATGATTTTAAGATACATCTATGTTGCTGTTTGTAACTCTAGTTCACACATTTATTTCCATTGCTGTATAAAGTTACACTGTGTAATCAGAGCATGATTATGAATTTATTTTTCTATGCCTGGAAATTTGGGTTGCTTACAGATTTGTGGTTTATTTGTTTGTTTGTTTATTTGGATATTTTTTATTGATTTTATTTTGCCATTATGAATGATACCCCTGTGCAAGTGTGGTCTAGTGAAAAAGTTCAAGAGTTTTCTAGAAATAAGGCCTAGCAATGGAATTGTTGAGCCTTAGCATATATGGAAGGTCAACTTTACATGGTAGCACCAGCTTTCCTAAAGTGGTTTTATCAATTCATAACCTCACATGTATATAAGAATTCCTTTTAATCTACACATCTACCAGCACTTGATATTATCAGATCTTATTTTTCACTAATCTAGGAGGTATAAAACAATATCTCATTTGAAATCATTCCTGAAGTCTCTTCATCAGGCCCAATTCAGATGACATTCCATGACATCTCAGAGCTATGGATCTAGAAAGAATTGGAGAAAGTAGAGAGGGGTACAGAGTTTCATATTGAGCCACGGAAGTGCAAATAATTATAGTCAATCCCTGCAAAAGCATTTCCTTTGAAATTCAATGTCATATAACATGTACTGTTTATAGTTTCTCTTTTGTATGTACCAGGCACTTTTCTAGACCCAAAATCACAGTAAATGAACCAGACAAGGTCCTACCCCTCATGGTGGGAGAGGAAGAAAACAAACAAATAGATACATGACATAATATCCAAAAGGGAGACCAGTTTTGGAGCCAGGTAGATCAGAGCTCAAATAGATTCTCCACATCATCCCAGATGACCGCTCTAAACCTGTTTTATCTTTTATAAATGAGAATTATCACATATGTGAATATATCATAGTGAATTCCACCTTTATGTGTATCTATAAAGCACTATTAAAAAAAAAAAAACAATAAATGAAAGAAGGAAAACCGTAGAGTAGAGGAAGGAAAATAGGGGGAGGGATGAGGGGAGTAAAAAAGAAAGTAGTAGGGACTGAAATGGAGCAAATGATATTCCATGCATGTATGATTATGTTAAAATGAACCCCACCATTATGTATAACTATAATTCAGTAATAAAAATATTTTTAAAATAAAGTAACTAGGAGCTGGAGATGTGGCTCAAGTGGTAGCGTGCTCACCTGGTATGTGTGCGGCCCGGGTTCGATCCTCAGCACCACATACAAACAAAGATGTTGTGTTGGCCGAAAATTAAAAAATAAATATTAAAAAAATTCATAAAAAATAATAAAGCAACTAATTTATTATTTTTCTCTAGATACAAAAGAAACCCAGAGAACAGAAAGTTAAAAACTCTTTAGTTACTTTTTCTAGACACATTTATCTCATGTTCCTTTAAAATTTTAAGAGGGCAAAACCAGATATACATGTAGTATTATTCAAATGTATTTGCACATCTTGTCAATCTACTGGCATTTTAAGAAATAAAGACAAATCAAGATAAAAATGACAATTATCATCTTGCAGGGTTACTGTAAGAATTAGGAACTGATATATAAAGATGAATATTTTCTCTTCTGGTCATTTTAAGGAATGTTGGGAGCAAGAGAATCCAAAGATCTCAGCAGTGGAGCAGTCTCATCTCCTGGACCCACAGGATTACACTTCTCATGGAAACAGCAGCTTGTGCACCTCTGGGCAGCTAGCATCAGCCTGTTCATTGCATCCCGATAACCATTGCTCACTATCTCCTATTTACTTGAATTGACATCTTGATTCTTTTTTTTTTTTTTTAGGTATTTTTTTTACACAATACCTTTGTTTTATTTATTTATTTTTATGTGGTACTGAGGTTCAAACCCAGTGCCTTGCATGTGCTAGACAAGCACTCTACCACTGAGCTACAATCCCAGCTCCATGACATCTTGATTCTGCTTCTACTTTTGTTCCTCTGAGACTGAGAGACTTGGAATTGAGCTCTGTTATTCCAGAAACACATCATTCTTGCTATTTTTCAGACATTTCATATAACCTTAGTTAAACACTGACTTTAACAAAATAGAGTCACCCCTCCGTATCCATAGAGAATTAGTTCCCTGACTCCTCAAGGGTACCAAAATCCTCAGATGCTCAAGTCCCTTATATAAAATGGCATATTATTGGCATGTAACCTACACATAACCTTTTGTATTTATTAAAGGGTTTTTTTGGGGGCAGTGTTGGGGATGGAATCCAAGACCTCATGCAGACTAGGTAAGCACACTACAACTGAGTTACATTCCTGTCCCTTCCTATATGCTTTAAATGATCTCCAGATGACTTATGATACATACTATAATGTAAATAGGTGTTGTGTTTTATTGTTTATGAAATCTGACAAGAAAAAAAGGGTCTTCATATATTCAGTACAGGCACAATTTTTCCTCTGAATATTTTGGATCATCAATTGGTTGAATCAATATATGCAGAACCCAGGGATACCAAGAACCAACTATATATGAGTCAATCTGGGAAGCTGAACACTAGAGAATGTTTTCAGAGAAATATCAATATTTTTTGAATTATGTGATAATGATATTGTGGCAAGTCAAAGAATATTATTTTTTTGTTGTTCTTTTCGTGGTGCTGGGGATTGAACTTAGGGGTGCTCTACCACTGATCTACATCTCCTGTAAGAATCCCAGTTGCTCGAAAGCTAAGGCAGGAGGATGGCAAGTTTGAGACTGGCCTTGGTAATTTAGTGATATCCTGTATCAAAATAGGTAGAGTGCCCTTGGGTTCAATCCCAGTATGGGGGGCGGGGAAGAGAGAGAGAAGAAAAACAATCTTGGTGTAAAATTATATGATGTCTTCATATGCTTGAAAATAATTCAGCTGGTGAATAGATTAGAAATAGAACAGCAGAACAATGGATACACAGGGTTCCTTTTTTTTTTTTTTTTTTTTGTGGTGCTGGGGATTGAACCCAGGGTCTTGTGTGTGGGTAGCAAGCAGTCTACCAACCGAGCTATATCCCCAGCCTTATATAGGGTTCCTGATACAATTATCTCTACTTTTATGTATGTTTAAAATTAGAAAAAAACAATGCAAATATGTTGCCTCATCCCTCTCACATGCTGTTACCTCTGCCTAGAATGTTTTCCCAAATAGCCACTTAGTTAGTCTACTTCTACCTCCTAAGAGGCCTTCTCTGACTAACTTGTGTCAAATAGTGTCCCTCATACTCTACAATGATTTTCTACCCCTTTATCCTGCTTTGTTTTTCTTCATAGGACCTGTCACTATCTGATATTTGTCATATTTTCATTTGTAAAACTATAGACTCCCTTAGACAGGGACTTTGTCGTGCACTGCAATGTGTGCATACCTTGAACAATGCCTGCTTTGTGAAAGAAATTAAACAAACTGTAATTAAATGAGTGAATGTAAATATTATATAGCTTAGAGTCCTTGTCAAAGCCTGATCAGTGACCCTTCTACTATACTGAACTCCAGTAGGGACTGCCAACCAAATCTCTGTTCTGAGTTCTACTCGAGAATTTAAGGATGGGAGAAAGCACTTTGCAAACACCAAGGCCCTATATAAGTAAGCTATCTTCATTCCTGATCCAGTTTGGAAAGACTAAATAAGAATTGTCAGATTTCCACACTGAGATTTCCATGAATGCCATATCTGAGAAAAATGTCCATTTTAGAATCAGCTCTTTGCAAGACCACAATTATAAACAAGTATACTTAGCTAATGTATCCTTTAGGAACATAAGTCACCGTGATATTCAACATGAGAATGAGCATTGACATCTCTTTTCTCTGGAAATAATTAACTGCCCCATTCTTTGAGGAACATAATTTTGGATTATTTTTCTGACAGTAGTGAATTTACTCTGCGCTCCTTACAAATGGCAGACAGATCTTTTTTGAGACCAGTTGTGCACATTCTCATGAAAATGGGAAGGCCCAGGGCATCAAGGAAACCAGGATCATGACTTCATTCATCAAACCACAGAGCCTGGAAGGTTAAATGCCCACTCTGTTTAATGTGGCACCAATGACTTGTAGAGTATGTAGCACTCTTGGAAGACCTTGACTCCCTGTACCTTGGTTCTGCTTCTGGTGTTACTCACAACTCTTTTGAGTGTGAATGGTAGAAATAGCTACTGAGCTAGCAAGGATTAGAGCTGCCATTTCACAAGAATGTCCTATGGACAGAGAGTAAACAATGCAAGCCAAATCTTGGTGTGTTTTTGATGAAGCAACAGATTTTGAAAATCATTAATCTATTTGAGGATTTCAGATTTGACACATTTTACTTCAGAGAAGTAAGCATACTTCTCCAAGATTCTATATGAATAATCACATTGGAAGCATTTCCACAACACATGTGTAACATTTGTATGTGAAATTTCTTATCTGAACTGCACTCATAATGGATTGTCAAGTAACTGTTGTAATGATATATAAAAGCACAAAATTTTAATACGAGAAAGTTCAATGTACTAAAGTTTGTGTAAACAGTGCTAAGTAAGCATTTTAATAGTGTTTGCTTTAACATTTGCCTTCAAGGAGATTTTCTGATTTGCTTCGAGAAGATACCAAATAGACCTGTGATTTGGTTCTCACATCTTGTAAAGGCTTACCAATATGGACTCTGGCTCTCCCTGCATATAAATTTTTTTTTTTTTTTTATGGAAAAGAGTCTGGGATCCTGGGAAGGGCCACTCCGTGTAATAATGATGCCTTATTTTCAATAATGTCTGTGAAAAAGGAAGACAAGGAGAAAATGAAACAACAAAAGATGCAGATAGTGTGCCTGCTTTCTGCTTCATCTGAAGGAAGACTAGAAGACACACAAATGCTGAAGAAAGGGGGCAGAAATATTGACCACAGTGGACACTGAGGGAGTAGGCCAGGATCTCCTACAGTGCTTTTCAGTTTCTTCAAAGAATAAAATATTGCACTTCCCGTTCAAATGAAATCATTTTTCACAGATTTTGTGTGGAAAAGCCTTTCCCTTTGTTTATAATTCCAAAGAATTCTAAGCTTAGGATTTGGCTCAGTGGCAGAGTGCTTGCATAGCATGTACAAGGCCCTGGGTTCCATCCCTGGCACTGCAAAGAACAAGAGAGAGAGAGAGAGAGAGAGAGAGAGAGAGAGAGAGAGAGAGAAGGAAATGCATTTTAAGTGAAGGGGTGCAGTGATCAAAAAATTATTGGGGGCTGGGATTGTGGCTAAGTGGTGGAATGCCTGCCTAGCATGTATGAGGCATGAGGCACTAGGTTTGATTTTAAGCACATTAAAAATAAATGAATAAAATAAAGGCCCATTAACATCTAAAAAAATTTTTTAAAAACATTGGAAGGTATAAGAAGCAAATACATGGAAAGATGGCTGATTAGAAATAGTTCATCATTATCAAGATAAATGATACAGAAGTGTATTTTTTAAGTTGTCGATGGACCTTTATTTTATTTATTTATATGCAGTGCTGAGAATTGAACCCATGCCTCAAACATGCCAGGCAAGCACCATACCACTGAACTACAACACCAGCCCTATAAAAGTGTATTTTGAGGTTCACTTGCCCAAGCCTAGATGAATTCATGGAAATTATATGTATATATTTAACTTATCAATAAATATTTCAAACACTTGAAGATATATAAGGGATCATAAATACCCATGTGTCTTTAATCTAACATAAAGAACAAAACATTATTGATACAGTTGGAGACCCCTGTGCACCTCCCAAATGTTGCATATCCCTCTGCACAAGGGTACTTACTATTCTGAATTGAATGTTCATCTTCCCGTGAGTTTCTTAAGAATTATACTTCATGCCAACCCTGTAGGAGTTATGAACATACTCTTTCAATTCTAAAGCTCTAGGGCACTCTTTAAATGTGCTAAAAATATCTCTCTTATTGCTCTAATAAGTTAATATTAAAATATTTTTAGCATAACATGAAGCTTTCTACAGTACATTATTTTAAATGAGTCAACTAATTGGTAATAAATATCCCAAGTTAAATAATAATTGCAAGTAATCTGGGGACTCTATGGATTAAATTTATGGTTTTTATTCTACCGTTTTTCAAACTAAAAAGAAAAAATGCAGCCATTCAAAAGTAGAAGGAACCCTTGATTACCTGGAGGTTGGCCAATGCTCATGGCATATATAATCACCTGACAGTAGCCAGAATGAAACACTTTTAAGGAGCTAATGACTAAGGAGTGTACTCTATACTCTTCGAGGTGGGCAACATTCCCAGTGAACTCAGCCTTGTGCCTGACCTTCCCTGGTTATAATTTAGACATGTTTCAGAATTGTGTGCAAAGCTTATTAACCAGCAGAGCACCATTTAATAAATCTCTCTACTGTTGCAGTCATCCAAGAACTGGTCTACTAGAAACCAACTCTTTTGCCACAATGGTGGAACAATTGAATTGAATTAAAACAGGCATTTAGAAAGAGCATTGTTTTAGGCTGGCCTAGAGAAGACATGAATGGATAGAATGAAACACAGTTTATTTTATGAAGGGCCAGATCAATGATGCATTGATAGAAACTGGCACTGAGGATAGCTATAGTCTAGTGACTTGGGTTTCTGGTTTGAACCTAGGATAATGACTGTATTATTAGTATAAGTCTACAGTTTTATCTGAAATTCAGATATCTAAAGAACTCTGAAAACTGACAATTTGTTCACAATTCATTTGATACCAAAACCTTATACGGTCTGAACTCATTTGGTGGTAAATCATCACCTTAACTAACCTTAGACTATTTTTTAAATCTACTTAGACTACTTTTTTGACTATGTTTCACTGCAGAAATATTAGTGTATTTAATTAGAGAGTTTTGCTCCATATTCCCTGAGGGGCACAATATAATTTGATAATTACCACTTTAAAATCCAAAACCTTCTAAATTCTAGAAAATGATTGACCTTAAGGTTCAAATCAGAGATTGTGGAGCAATAATGGCCACTACTGATTTAATGCATACTGGGGGCTGAGGCTGCTAGCTTGTTTATTATTTTATCTCAATCTCATGTGACCCCTATGATTGAGACATTTCTATACCTTTGCTATTGTATGTACATATATATATATATAAATATAAACAAACATACATACTTGAAAATCAAGTAAGATTTATCTTGTTGCCTCTGGATTGCTGGGAAAACTCCAAAGCTGAGAACATCGGTGCTAAAAATGAAAAAAATAGGTACTTGTATTTCCGATGGTCAATTTTCTAGAAATCCTTAAGGTAAGTTCCACTGGACTTGCTAAAAGCAAAGCTAGATCAACCATCACTCTTAGCAGCAAAGTATATACAAAGACCAAATTTTCTAAAAGAAATATCCGAGTGAGTTTTCTCTCTTCACCATCCTTTCTTTCCACTTCTTCCTTCTGCGCTCTTTCAGGTTTCACTGTACTTTTGAACTTGGTGTTTGCTTTGTGCTTGTCCCTTTGTCTTCCATCAAGTTCTTACACAAACTCCTCAACCCAAGTCAAGTGAGGGAAACACTAAGAGAACTGCTGGTAAATTGTTCAATTGGAAAATCTCCAAGAAGAAGTGAGTTATTCCCTGGTTGAAGTTATAATTATGCCTTGACATTGCTGATTTATCCTCTGTGTCTATTTGAGCAGAGGGAAAAGGACTTAGGAAAGGATAGCAAGGCTATGGAGAGCAGGAAGTTGAGTACCAAAAATCTGCTCTTTGTCAGAACCTAATCTGACCCTAGTAGAACAGTTGAGGCTTAGCTGGTAAAACACAACCTGGTCCTTTGAAATCTGTTGTTATGTTTTCTGTGTCATTGGTCAGGTGACTGTTGGGTATGGCGAGGCTAGGCTAGTGTCTCTTTTTGGTCAAGTGGACTCTGAAGAAGATAGATAGGCTTGAACCATCTTGTTGGTAACTCTCACAAGAGGGTTCCCTGGAGGGCAAGAGAACCAAATTGAGAGGCAGCAGGGCTACATGAGTGAAAGGAGAGGAAGTTGGTGGGTTTGAAAAGATGGCAGACTAGTTTCTCTTTACTAAGAGAACTAAACATGGAGGTCGCCACTTGGGACCCCCAAATGACCCACGTATGCTTCACCAGTTGCCAGTTTCACAGAAAGCATCTACAACCAGGAGAAGACATAAGGTACATTTGTCCCTTTTTATTGCCCTTCCCTTCAGAAGTAAAGAACCCAGGAGTGGATGTGTGCATATGGGTCACCCTTTTAGGCTTCTCTCACTTTGACCTACCCCTAGGCTCACTGTCCATCCCGTCTCATCCCATCCCATCCCACCCCTTCCTTTCTTCCACTTTTGTCAGAAAAAAATATTCTTCTCTCTGGCTCAACCATGAACAAAAGAACATTGTTTCCCTTTGCGGCAAAGCAAGCTGGAATTTTCCATAAGAACTTGATTAAAGGCAAAGGGACATATATAAAGCAAACCCCAAGTTCAAAAGTACAGTAAAATCTGAATTTTTTTATTTTATTTTATTTACAATATTTATTACAATAGCTAAACTGCACCAGGCTCTCTGAGGATTCTATCCAGGGAAACTATTTCAAATCATCCACAAACTCTTTTTCCATACCCCTCTGCATCTTCATGCCTTCTTAGAGAAGGGTTCAAAGGACAATAGGTGATACAGAACATAGTACACTTTCTTAGCTTTGGATTCTGGCACACCTGAGTGGTTCTATCTATGAAAGTTATTTAACTTCTATAAACCTTAATTTTGCTCATGCATGAAGCACCTATTTCATAGAACCACGATGTGTTCACATATGTGCCTGCATATGGTGAGTATACAAAAACTGTTTGCTATCTGAAATGGACTGAATGTTTGTATCCGTTGAAAGTTCATATGTTGAGATACTAATGTCAAGGTTCTGATATTAGGAGGTGTAGGCTTTGGAGGTAAGAAGACATGAGGGTAGAGCCCTCATAAATGGGATTAGTGCCCTTATAAAAGAGACCCAAGAGAATTCTCTTTGTCCTCTTTCTGCCACATGAGAGTACATCAAGAATTTATCACTCTATAACCTGGAAGAGGTTATAACCTGATCTTGCTGGCACGTTCAATGTTCAGAACTTTATTATTTTTTTTAATTAGAGCTTTATAATTAAACATAGCAGTTGGGTTCATTCTAACAAATTCATACATTCAAGGAATTTGATTTCCAATTCATGATACTCCCCTCTTCTTTCCCATCCTCCTTCCCCTCCCCCGTTCTCCTTCCTTTACTCTATTAGACTTTCTTTAGCTTGTATATTTATTGATGTTTGACAGTTTTTTAACTTATGCAAAAAGGTGAAATTCTCTGTGGCATATGTATATATGCACATAAATTTGATTTTTTAAAGAATTCATTCTGCATTGCCTACCCTTTCCCATCCCTCCACTCTGTCTCTTGATCTCATTCTTCAACATTACTGATCTTCCTTTTGTCTTTACCTTATCCTATCCTTCCCTCTCCCTTTCTTTTATTTTACTTGGACTTCTACATATGAGAGAAAACATTTGAGTTTCTGAGTTTGACTTACCTCACTTAGCATGATATTGTCCATTTCCATCCATTTACTCACAAATGCCATAATTTCATTTCATAATTTTATTTTATGCCTCAGTAGAACATACACACACACACACACACACACACACACACACACATATATATTACAATTTCTTGATCTATCCTTGGTTTTTTGATGAATCTCCATGCTGCTTTCCTGAGTGGTTGTATTAGTCTGCAGTCTCATCACAATGTATAAGTGTATAAGTGTATAACAGTGTATAAGTGTTCCTTTCCCCCCACAACCTCGCCAGCATTTATTGCTGTTTGTATTCTTGATCATTGCCATTCTTAGTTGAGTGAAATGAAATATTAGTGTAATTTTGATTTGCATTTCCCTGATTGCTAGATATGTTAAACATTTTTTCATATATTTGTTGGCCATTTATGTTTCTTCTTTTGAGAAGTTTTTGTTTAGTTCTTTTGCCCATTTATTAATTGGGCTATTTATTTATTTAATTATTTTTGGTATTAAGTTTTTTGAGTTCTTTATATCTTCTGGATATCAATCCTCTATTAAAGGAGTAACTGGTAAAGATTTTCTCCCATTTTGTAGGCTCTCTCTTCATGCTCTTAATCCATTCTGTCAGCCTCTGGTGGATTGTTTGTGGGTCACTGTGCATGGAAGCCTTGTGGATAGAGACATCTGGTGTCTGGGAATGGCCAGTGGACGTTTCCTCGCGTCAATTGCCCAGGGACAATGTGAATCTCTTTTCCGCTCTGCCTGGTCCACACGGCACCTGAGATGGGTTTGACCTAGCAAGATGTCAATCAACCTGCTGACTGCAAGAAATCAGGAAGCAAGACTCCGCCCTTGAAACTTTATCCCTGCCTTTGATGTACCCCCTTAAATAAAGTATCTGGGCCGTTTTCCCTTCGTCTAGTTCTAGAACTCATGTGGACTAGGTCTATCAGGGGCTTTGCATTCTGTAAATATATTTCTGAGTATTTGTATTTTGTTACTTTCTAATTATCTAAGATCGTAAGTTTTAGGGTGGCTTGGATTCCTGGGTAGAAAGGAAGGACCTCTTATTGAAATGCTGTCCGTCATCCTCCCCTACCCACCTCCCTCCCCGGAAACCTTTCCTTTGCTGTGCAGAACTTTTTAATTTGATGGCATCCCAAGTTTTGATTCTTTGGTTTATTCTTGAACTTTAGGGGTCCTGTTAAGAAAGTCAATACCAGCACTTATATGATGGAGTTTTGTCCCTGTGTTTTTGCAAGGTTTCTGGTCTAATTCTTAGGTCTTTGATCCATTTTGATTTGAGCCTTGTTCAGGATGAGAGATAAGAATCTAGTTTCATTTTTCTACATGTAGCTATCCATTTTCCCCAGTACCATTTGTTAAAAGTCTATCTTTTCTTCAAAATATATTGTGGCACTTTTGTCAAGTGTCAGATCAGCCTCCAGAACTTTAAAAAGTAAACTTCTATTATTTATCAGCTACCTAGTCTACTACACTTTGTTATAGCAGTCTGACTGAGATAACTACATTGTTATTGACATTCATATAGGAAGAAACCACCTTCCATCTTCCATCTTCTCCCTGTATTTATGTATCCATATTCCTATTCTTTATTACATTCTTTTCTATCCCTGGGTAGGTCAATGGTTAGGTAATTCATGCCTAAACTATTTAACAGGTTGACTTATTGATTTAAATAAGCCACATCTTAGGTTTATTGATGTAAGCACATTAAATTCATCAATCCATTTGTAGGCAAAGTTTGGCTTCTCTAACTTACCTGGCATCTGGACCATGGGATCTTGGTGCTTTGAACACTATTATATCTGAGGAATAGCTGAACATTTCTGTCTGTTTCAGCTCTGAAGGACATCTTTATTTCTAAAGCCTGGTTTATGGACCTGGTCAAGGTCAGCCACTCACCACACCTTCCCCAACTCCTATGGCTCATGTTTGAGCCAGGCAAACCACACCCTTTCTGCCCCCATCCAGGAATCAGGCAAATCCAGAGTCAAGCCTTGATTCAACACTGTATTGCTAACCAGAGTGCTTAATCTTTCCAAGCTTCAGTTCACTCTTGGTGGAATGGTAATTAGGGTATTTCTCACCTGGAGTCTTTATGAAGGTTAACTGGGAAAATGAACATCAAGTACTTTACTACAGAGCTGGCTCAGAGTACCACAGACACAACAAGTGGTTCCCAACATCATTTCTACATATTTAAAATATCACAACTACTTTACATGAACAATTGAATAGAAAATTTATGTCAAAAGAAAAAATGACTATTTTTTTTTTCTAACATAGTCTCTCACCTGCAATGAACCTACTCAATAAACCAGCATTTCTCAATGTTGGTTTGACAAACCTACAAGTTATCCATTTACCTCTGAATCTTGATAAATGTTCTTCTCACCTAAAATAGAAGAACAAATTGCACATTTATGGACCTGTTAATTTCCTAACTATGGTCCACCTTTATTGACAATTTCAATCATAATTGTACAATGTTCTTCTGTATTTATTGTTCCTGGAAATCTTTTAATTAAATGAAAAGGTTTCCACTAACTCTGTGCTTGTTTTTCACACTTATATTTACTAACTGGGATGGTATGCCCCAGTCTGCCCTGTTTCTGTCCAAAGTCTTTCCTATAAAATGCAGTCATTTATGTTTCATAGTACAAGCTAATATGTTTGTTAAATGAATGAACCCAGAGGATGGATTCATTTTATGCAGAGATTTGGGCAGAGAGTGGCTAAATGCCTCATGTGCTACAATCTTGGGTGAACAATGGGTGATTCATGGAGGTATGACATATTTTCTTTGAAATAGACCAGTGGAAGCCAGCACAATGAGTTTCTGAGTCAGACACACCAGGGTTGAAGGTTTGGCTCTGTGATGCTGGGAAGAACAATTAACCTCTTTGAGTCTCTGTAAAGGGGAAGGCAACTGCACTATCTACCTCCTGAGAAGTCACAGTCATCAATGAGAGGGGCATAGCTTTTAAGAGACCATGTCCTTGGTGCTCATCTCACATCTTTTCTCAGGGCTGTCCCTCCTTTTGGCGAGAGGGAGTACTGGGGATCGAACCCAGGAGCCCTTAACCAATGAATCATGTCCCCAGGTCTTTTTATTTATTTATTTTGAGACAAGGTCTTGCTAAGTTGCTGAAGTTGGTCTCAAACTTGCAATCCTCCTGATTCAGCCTCCTATATTACTGGGATTATAGCTACCACCCTGGATTAACCAGGATCATAGGTATCAGAAAAAGATCATGTGAAAAAGTAGGTTTTAGATATTATATTCAAAACTAAGGAAATCTGAAAAAAGTATGGGTTTAATTAACAGTATTGATTCAGAAGCTATGAAAAATGGACCATAATAATGTAACTAAGAGGTGAAACTAATTGTGGGATATGTGGGAACTCCTTGTAAAATTACTGCACCTTTTCTATCAATCTAATACTACTTATTTTTTATTTATTTTTATTTTTTTTTTAAATTTTTTGGCGGACACAACATCTTTATTTGTATGTGGTGCTGAGGATCGAACCCGGGCCGCACGCATGCCAGGCGAGCGTGCTACCGCTTGAGCCACATCCCCAGTCCAATCTAATACTACTTTAAAATCAAAATGTTATGTGTTGGTCAGCTTTTCATCACTGTGACAAATATCTGAGAAGATCAACTTCAAAGAGAAGAAAGGGCTTATTTTGGTTTCTGGTTTCAGACCATGATTGTTTCTTTGGGTTTGTAGCCGCCTAGTACATCATGGTAGGAGTACATGGTGGAGGAGGTGGATCATCTCCCAGAGGCCAGGAAGTGAAAGAGAGTGTAATGGTCTAGGGCCCAATATCCTCTTTAAGGACACACCCACAGTGACCTAACTTTCTTCCACTAGGTCTCCCTTCCAATGGCATCATGGGCTAAGGACCAAGCCTTTAACACATGGGCCTTTGAGAAACACTTCCAAACTATAGCAGTTAAAAATAGTTAACAGATAAAAACATCAATATCAAAACTCTGAAGATCCTGTTTCACCTCAGGTAATGATTAAAATAGTGCACAGAGAAAGGACACATTATAAAAGCTGTTTTTATACACATCTTTCAAAGCTGTCTGTGGGGAAGGCAGGTGACTACCCATTGGGGGGGTATTGCAGTGAATGGATGGGAAGTTGTACTTGATAAAAATTTTATGTATTTTATGACCATATTCTTATCCTTGTCCATCTGCCCTTCCTTGCCCTTTTCTACCTTTGTCCTTTTGGCACATTAGGTTTTGCATTTGGAAAGGATTTCAGAAACCATCGAAGTCTTATCTGGTGCCAGTCTACTAGGCCTCTGCTTTTACATGCACATTTGTCTCTAAGAATCCTGCTTATTCAGCATAATAAATGATTGTTTTATTCTTTTTGACACTAGTTCTAGATCCTCATCTCGGGTCCTCATCTCTTTCCCTGTTCAGACACATTTCTCCAGCTCTGACATCACAGCCCACAGATGTGTTCTTGCTTTCCAGCAAGAAGGCAACAAAAGCTCTGGCTGGACCCACTGCCCACATGATCCCATACACCTGCTAGGCAACAGAAACAGAAAAGCCTTTGTGATGGATCTCTACCCTGGTCCTGGGGCTGACATCCAATTTCAGTAATCGTTTTCATAATATACTTATAACTAGGGCCATGACCTTTCATGTCTTTCTACATTTGCACAAATAGTTGGTAGAAATGAAACAGAATACAACTTGAAGAATGCATCTTGACTCACAAAATAAACTGCCCTAAACCATAATGTGTCACATACTCTATGATCAAATTGACTTAACCCTACTCCCTAATAACCCTAAATTATTTTCTCTAACTCCTCCCTTGTGAGATGTCATCATGGTTGTGCTCTGCCCTGCTCAATATGCATTATAAACCCAGATTTAGTATTGCCCCACCATTGCTGCATGGCCATCATGGACAGAACCAGGTGCAGCCCATCAAGCTGGACAGGGTCACCATGGTTCTGGGGAGGATACAAAGACAATGTATGTAGGTGTGTGTGGAATTTCTGAACAACACAAGCTGCTCCTCGTCTGAAACAAGAAAGGCCCTGTGCTGAAGGGAGATGTGCTCACCCTACTGGAGTCAGAATAAGAGATTCAAGGTTGTGTTGAATTTGCTGAGTCCTGGATGTCAGGGTGGACAATTTGACCAGTAAGAATGACCTGTGACTATCAAATGACCTGCATTTGTATCATGTATAAAAATAAAAATAAATTAAAACCCAGGTTTGGGTAATCAATAGATTCTTCTGGTAAGCTTTCATTGAGGAGTTTAATAATTCTTTTCCCTTTATGCCCATTTTCTTCTTGCTTTCTCCTCATTCCCTGACTCTGGCTTTAAGTATCCATTTAAATATCACGAATCTTTCCTTATTCCTTCCTCACCTCCATCCTCAATACGTTAGTACCCCATCCTCTTCTCCTGGAACACTTGAGCCAGGCTCCCTTTAACTCTCCTCTTATTATAGTTTCATTCTTTTATTTATGTCTGCTCACTCCCTCCATATTTCCTTAAAAACATAATCACTCACTCTTAAGGATTTTTGTATGTCCAGTGTTCATGCTGGTCCTGGGCACAGAGTAGGCACTATATATGTGGCAGTATATATAAGTTACTTGAGCTCAGGTTATTATTCATTAAAAAAATAGCAAGCAGAGCCTTAAGGGATGCATGTGATTAATTATTCTTTCTCAGCCATCATATATGTATGTAGGAACCTCATGTAGAACCAATATCCATGATAGCTATTCCTATGTTGTGAGAGGAGTCTATGTGACTAAGTACTGGGTGGCCAAGGTCACAAGTGGTAATAGGATTATAGAGATCTACGTGAGGGGCATGGCGAATACTGCTGGCAATTCTATCTTGCAAAGAGGAAAATCAATCCCATTAAGCATTTTCATTTTTAAAGAAATATTTTAGTTATTAAAATAATACGTGAATTTAGCTTCTTGCAAATAAAGTCCTTTTGGCATACTGACTCCATCCAGATCCCATCACTACTTTCCCAAAGGTCTACATTGTTTTCACTTTATGGTGCATCATTCAAAATGATTTCTAAACGTTTACATATGTAGGAAAAATATAGTGCTGTTTTGTATATATATACTGAATGTAAATTTAGTATATATCAGTAAGTATCCTTAGACCTTCATCATTATGAGGTTTTGCATTTGAGAGACCAATAACAAAGGTTGTATCAAAGATGTTAGTTGACTTTGCTCTGTCACTTAACCTGAACATGTGTATATTTTACATGTAGTATTTAAATACTTATTGTAAATATATATTATGTTAACCCAATCTCTTCAAAGATTATGAATGATTCTTAATATATCTCAGAGGAGTGTCGAAAGATTAACTAGATAATTTGCAAAACTATTTTCTTTAGAAAGCAAAAGCTAAAAATAAAGCAGTAAGCTTTAAGTGGTCAAAACCACATCAATTTACAAAAGCCAAAATATTGTCACCTTATATTCAAAAGGCCTATATGCAGTAGTCCCCCTTTATTTGTAATTCTGCTTCATGTTTCAGTTTCTGTTTCAGTTACATGGTCTGAAATTATTAAATAGAAAATTCTAGAAAGTAAATAATTCATCACTTTTGAATTGCTCATAATTCTAGGTAGTGTGGTGAAATCTCCTGCTGTCCTGGAGTGTGAACAGTCTTTCTGTCTATCATATCTACACTCTTCACACTACCTACCCATTAGTCACTCAGTAGCCATTATGGTTATTGGTCAACTGTCATGGGCATTGTGCTGCCAGTGCTCAAATAGCAGTTATTTTACTTAATAATAGTTCCAGAGCAAAGAGAAGTGATGCTGGCAATGTCAGCCAAAGAGAAACCATAAAGTATCTCATTTACGTGAACATGTGAAAGTAACTGAAAGTCTTTTGACAAAGAGACCACATCCACAGTATAGTATACATATGGTTTGATACCTTACATGATATCAGTCATCCACGGGGCATCTTAGATAAAGGGAAGCTACCGTATAGTAAAAGTTCTAATTCAACACCAGAGAAATCATAAATATGGATATCACTTATTTCTCAATTACCTACATTAAATTCTAGTCAGCCCATGTAAATGGGTCATCATCCCTTATAGAATTTTTTTTTTATTTTTATAAGAGGAAAATCACATTCATGTGCAATAATTTGCTCTTAGTGCCAAGCTGAAGTTTTTCCAACCAAACACCTAGAATGCGCTATTAAAATATATGATGAAAAATATCAAGGAATGATGAACTGATTCATTCACAGTTCGAAAATAGTAAGTTTTTGTGGTTGCAGAGTGTATTTGCTAATAAATTGTGTTTTAAAAGCTACAATAGGCTTTTTAGAAATGCAACTAATATGCACATTAATAAGCATTCCAGGAAATCAGTAGCTCAATATAGAAAAGTAATAGAAATAAAACACATAGTCAACATAACACTTTATTTATATAGTTCCCACCTTATGTATGAAGGCACCCTCTGTCATAGACGTGACTGGTATAGGCAATGCACAAGTATGCCCAATAACAATTAATGACTTGTCCACTCAACCATCCTAACAAAGGCTCATTGTAACCCTTCTTTGTGGTCATCATCCTGTGATCTTTTTAGATGCAGTGATGCATTGGTGACATACCTTAAAGAGGGTCATTTTTATCATGGGGGAAATAGGGCTAGAGGAGACTAGTGAAATTAAGTTTTCTGTCTGAATGTTTTAGTCAGGATTCTTAAAAAAAAAAAAAAAAAAACCCAAGACGAATAGGGTGTGTGTGTGTGTGTGTGTGTATGTACACATATATGGGGGAGAGAAAGGGAGTTATTTTATTTTTCTAATATTTCTTTTAGTCTTTTAGTGGACTTTTTTTAAAAAAAATTATATGCAGTGCTGAAAATCAAACCCAGTACTTCACACATGCCAAGCAAGCATTCTACCATTGAGCTACAACCCCAGCCCTAGATAGTTATTTTAAATAATTGGCTCAAGCAATTACAGAGACTGGCAAATACAAAATCGGCAGTTCAAACCCAAAGGAAATCAAGCTGAAGACCCAGAAAGGAGCCAACATTGCAGTCCAAGTGTAAGGGCCATCTGCTTCCAGAATTCCTCAGGGGAGGTTAATTTTTGTTCTAGTCAGACCTTCAACTCATTGAGTGAGGCCCATCCATGTCATGGAGGGGAATCTGCTTTACTCAAAGTTCACCAGTTAAAATGTTAACTGTGTCAAAAAACTTCCTCAAAGGTATACCTGGAATAATTTTGGCCAAATAGCTAGGTACCATGACCCAGGTAAATTGACACCTAAAATCAACTATCATAGAGAATTATGGCAGAAGAGGCTCTGAAGCTTCCTAGAAGAAAAGAAGAACATCTGCTGATGCTGAGAACCAGCAGCCCTCTGAAGGTGATCCTAAATCCATGAAAGCAGATTAGTTCCTGCTTTCACTATGCAAACTGCTGTTTCTGAGAAACTCTTCTTTTTTTATAATCACATCTCATCAGATAAATCATAAAATAGCTTCCACGGATTATCTCATAACCTTTATCAAAACCTTACCAAGCACAATTTATTTTCTCCATTTATTCAAGGAAGAGAGAGAGAAAGCGAGAGAGAGAGAGAGAGAGAGAAAGAAAGCAGCTTGCCCAAATTCATGTAGCTAGTTAGTAGCAGAAGTAGTATGAAATCCAAGTTTCGGACTTTAAATTTCATGCTTTCACTCCCTAGAGCAACAACCCTATTGCTTCTTATTGCTTCATTTCTATGTTCATTACCATGGAGAGTTGCCTGTGCAACATCCATTTTCACCTTCCCCCTCAGTAGCAACAGAATCACCCTTTAATTTAGGTTGCAGTGCGCCCAGCTGAAAGACTACAATTTTCGAGTCAAGTGAATGAGTCTGGTCAGTGATATAAACAGAAGTTGTTGGATGGTCCCATGTGCCCTTCGACCCTCATTTCTGCTTCCTGTCGGCAATATGGACATGATGGCTTGATCATATAAATGAGCAGCCTGACCTTAAGTGTAGTCATGGGACAACCTAGAAGAAAACAGACATAGGCCTACTTAGTTTTTATTTAATAACCTTTTTATTTGGAAATAATTTTAGATTTACAGAAAAGTTGCCAAGTCAATACAGAGAGTTCCCAAACCTTGAAAGCATATATTAATTGAAAATATCAGTCACAGAAGTTCGCATATGTGTATTAGTCAACTTTTCATTACTGTGACAAAATACCTGAGATATTCAACCTAAAAGGAGGCACTGTATATATATATATTTTAATTTTTTTAAAGGAGGGAAGGTTTATTTTATTTTGTGGTTTCAGAGATTGTAGTCTATGATTGATTGGCCCTGTTGCCTTTGTGCCTATGGCAAGGCAGTACCTCATGGTGGGAGCACATGGAGAACGAGCTGCTCACCTCTTGTTGCTGGGAAGCAAAGGAGCAAGATAATACAATTGCATGGCTCCAAGTTCATTGAGTTCTCCTAAAAAAATCATTTACTATTCCCCTAAAACTCCCTATTCTGCCTTCCCTTATTGAAAAAGTGTGGATATGTGTTTGAATTATGTTGGGCTCATAATTTCTTGCCGCTTTTGCACATTAGAACTTTTGTATGCCTTTTATTATGGGGGGGAGGTGTGATGAGGTCCCAATATCCCCATTCAAGAGCACATCCCCAATGATCTAATTTCCATTTTTCTAGCTAAGAATAGATGCAAAAAAAATTCCTTTTGCTAATGTTCCTGAGATCACCTCAAACTCCAAGTTTAAATATACGTGTGTGTTGCTAGGGTGTGAACCCTCGGCCTTGCATATGCTAAGCAAATATTCTACCACCCTACCCTAAATACTTATATTTTTGTTTCTTATAGTTTGTGATTATATGAGAATGAATTTGACAAACAAAATATTGAAATCAACTTTTTCTTTTTTCTTTTTTTTTTTTTTTTGGCGTGTGTGTGGTTCTTGGCATAGAACCCATGTGAAGCAAGGACTCTATCACTGAGCTACATCCCCAGTCCTTCTTTTAAAATTCTTTTTTTTTTTGTCTCTAAATGGTTATGAGACTAATTTTTTCATATTTTATAGTCTACAAATTTTTTTTTAAATACACCTTTTCAAATACAAAAGACATTTTTTGTCTACAGGCAGATAGCCTCATGTTTATAGAAGTATCAAGGGAAAAATTGCATTAGTGTTGTTGGGGTGCGTGAATTTTGTCATGGATAAACAATTTTTGTTCTGCACAGATTATAATATCTAAATCTCAACAAATTGCATGTATTCTTTGATTGAGAACCACTCTTTAATAGCACCAAAGAAACTGGATTGATACCAATTGAGACTATAAATTGTTACAGTAAGAACAGGAGTCATCACAGAGGTGATCTGTTGGTGTGGGGACCCTGTTGATTAAAGGGTACATATTAGTTAAGTTGCATTTGGATACTAGTAAAAAAAAAATCAAATGACAAGCACTTTTAAAGATAACTTATTTTTATCACACAACAAAAGTTTAGAAGGCTCTGAGTTGGCTTTTTGGCAATTTCTTGTGCTTTATTTACCCTTATTGTCACAAAATGGGCTCCTGGAATCTGGGCATCGTATCTGCATATGATCACATTAAAAATAGAAATGTGGGGTGGGGAGAAACTTGTCTTTCTTTTCTTCTTTATCAGAATTTCCTGGAAGATTTCCCCTTACATTTCCCCAGAAATAGGGTCCCAAGGGAGTCAGCTGGAAATGGAAGTAGGTAGCATTTTCTGCCTCTACTGTGGAATATACATAGCGCAGCCAGCAAGGAAGGGGGATGACTAGATGGGGGCATGACCTTGGGAAGCCATCTAGTGGTGTCTGTCACAGGGGCTTTATATCTATGGCCACTGCATGTGCCTGGCACATTTCCTATGTCCAATGAGCCCAAATATGAAGAGCACAAATACCACATGGGATTCGAGGAAGAGGAGAGGACATGACTGGTATAGAATGGCAGTCTGATGAATCCATAGCCTGCAAGAGTCGGAAAAGTTGTCAGCTATCTCTAATCCACAGAGCTATTCAAGTCAGCAGGACAAAAGTGCAAAGTTAATCAGCTGAATGTTGAATACTAAATACTACTGAGAGTTCCCTCAACAATTGTCAGGAGATCTTTCTCACACTCTGAAACCTCATGCATTGTGAAAGTGGTTTGGGGAGTTTAGGATTTTCCCCCTTAATGGTTTGACTGGAAGTTTACTTCATATTTGTTTGTTCATAATTGCTATTCAAGAGTTCTCCTGCATTGTCCTAGGATCAGGGTTATTAGGTAGTTAGGAATTCATCAGAAACCAATGGGCAACTTGGCTTATTGAATATAATATGAGCTCTCATTTGCATATTTATGAGGACACCACTCCCTTCTCCTTTGGAATCCGCACCATGATGCCATGCCAGATTTTGGTTTCATTCATTAGAATTTCACTTTCCCACCAGACTCTCAAGAGCTGTTCTCAGTATTTCCCTTAGAACAAAAGTTAATACATAGCAAAGCAAGAGGGGGGTTGGCTAGTCATTGTATATTGTAAAGTGTAGACAAACATCTTTTGTTGTTGTTTTAAATAAAAACACGATAATGTACATCTTAACCAAATTTAAAGGGTGGGCATTTGAATATTTTTAATTAGAAGGGCTAGTGCATAGTGCCACATTTAGTCAAATCTAGAGTTCCCATTTTGGGCTTAAATCATAAATGTGGGCATTATTGCCTTTTACAATACACCATTGATAAAACACCAACTTTAAAGCCAATTAAAGGTTGGCAATCTTCCTGCCATTGGCAAAGTAACACTTATTAACAGTTCCCCTTGTGACACGTTTCAGCATAATCACTGATTTCTGGAAACCTTATTTAGCACTTACGGATATTTTGAAATCTCTAATGAATTTCTTTTTATAGACATTTTTACGTTTTACTCTAATTTTTTAAAGGTGTTCAGGTAGTTTAATTTTATACACTCAGATGGTGCATGTACCCAGATATTTATATGTGAAAGACAAAATGTTAGAGTATGTAGAACTATACTCTATAAATAATAAATAGTTTGCTCATAGTACTCAGGTTTTAATGGCTCCATTTCTGAAATCTAATTGCGCCCAAACTCATTCAGAAAAATCTCACATTTGAATCTGAATATGCAGATACTGTTCTGTTTAATAAATTACAAGTTCTTGTAATTTTAAAACTGGTTAGGAAAAAAACACTGGCTAGAAAATGAGTAAAATTCCTAGCAGTTATTTACTGCAAATAAAAAATGTTTTGGAGGCTAGTAAAAGTCTCTTTTTTCCCATATCATATGGAAATAATTTGATAAGCTTGGCAAAGATATAATATAAAAATGTGCTTAAAATATTCAAGTTGTTTGGTCTTTGGTTACTAACACCAGAGAACTAGTTTCTACAATTAAAAAACAGCTTGATTATATGCTATGCAAAAATGTTAATGCAGGAATGAAAAATAGCTAATTCTCACTTAAGTTTTGCATTTTAGCATGCTTCAATCATTAATTGAAAATGAGACTCAATATTTGAAATTAGATAACATTAAATCAAGATCATAGAAGGTACCCAGATATGCAATGTTAGACAAAGATAATATTGTGCAATATGATACAGTGTATTCAGATAGTGGTAGTAGATTGATTCCTGTAGATGTGATATTCAAAAAATGAACAACCTTTCAAGAATCTGCTGACATCATTTTTGCTTTAAATAATTCAGACACATATAAATCAGCAGCACTGTACTTGATCAGAGAATCAGAAGTCACATAATTTAACATATCTTCATCTTTTAGCCATGGATTTTTTTTTGATCCCACACAGTGTTTATGTTGGGACCATAAATATTTAATTGCCCCCTTTAAAATTTTTCTTAAATTTATTTTTGAGATGGGGGTCTTACTATGTTGCCCAGGCTGGCACCAAAATGAGTACTGTGACCACAGGTCCATGTGCCTCTGTGTCCACTTCTCCCATTTTCAAAAACAATTGTATTGTTATTATCATTATGAGTTTACTAAGTACATGTTGTTTAGTTAATTTAATAAACAACAACAAAAACATCTCCCTAGGAGAATTATTAGTTGTTTAAGGATAAATTTGTAAATATTTAGAGTAAGACACAATTGAAAAGTTTGAAAATGATGTTGACAATGGTGAAAAATCAGAAACAATCCATATAAGTAAAAATTAAGGTTTACTCAAATTATATCTTTAGGTTGGTGTGGCAGAGATGGTTAGCTGCCTAACCATACCTATTCATATTTATTTCTTAGCAACATCCTTTTTCATTCAAGATAGCAATGCATTCAGAAAAAAAAAATTCCATCTGTCCATCACAAGTATATGAGTTCTGTCTAAGTTCTGGCTAATGAGATGGGAGCAGAGCTGGGCTTCTTCCAGGGAACTGGATGGAAGACCCTTTTGCTTTTCTCCTTTCCCCTGATGTTGAACTCCAGCAATCAAAACCTTGGACCCTGAAGTGACCTTTAGGATGGAAGCCTCATGTGGAGGATGAAGGAGCTAAAAGTTAAAAGGAGTTCCAAGTCTTTGAAGACTTGGTGGAACATGCCAGTTTCATGGGCATGCAAACTATGCTGTGGCAGGGCTCAGAAGGGCCCCACAGGTAGGTTAATCCTCTATCATTGCTATCTTAAAATTCTTAGTAATTTTATTTTCAAAGCAGTGTTTTGCAAGTGAAATCTGATAACACAATAGAGTGTGTGTGTCAGAAGAGGGATTCCCACGGGCTGGGGCGTAGCTCAGTGGTAGAATGCTAGCCTCGCACGTGCAAGACCCTGGGTTTGATTCTCAGCACCACATAAAAATAAATACATAAAATAAAAGGTACTGTGTCCATCTGCAACAAAAAAATATTTAAAAAAAAAGAAGAGGGATTCCCTGCAATCAGTTTGTTTACTTTCCTTATTTCACCATTTGTATGTAGCCCATGATCTCTGAATTCTGGCGGCCCCACAATGAGCAGGAGTTCAGCAAGACTCAAAGCAAGCATAAAGAGAATGTGCTACGTTTATTATAGATGAATGGAGGTGGTGAAAGCCCTAAGAAGCCATGATTGCCATTTGAAACCATAACTTGCTATGCAGGAAGAAGGCAATGATTTTCTAGAAACACAAACACTTAAGGATTTCTGCACTAACATTTCTTACTTATGTTACTTCTCTATGGTAATCAACTACTTACCCTGAAAATGGTGGCGTGTTAGAAAAAGGAATGGTAGACAACCCACAGTTCCTTTTAATTTTAGTCCTTCCTTATTCATCAGTAAACCATAGGTAGAAGGTGTTGGCAGAAAGTGGATCAAGAAATCAAATAAACATGGTTGGTTTCATTTTGTGCAATGTTTTCTTGTTCTGAGAAGAATAAAGAACAAATGCATGTACTTGCTATAAAATATGAATTAGGTGATTTTAGTAATTCCATGTGCACATTAACTGCTCTTATATTTGCATTTGAAACTGGTTTTGCTCTATGTAAAGATGAAGGGTAAAATTCATGCTGATAATTTAGGGTTTTGTTGTTGTTGCTGTTGTTGCTTAGAATATTAAATAGAAGATTAAAGCACCATGACAAATCAAGAGAAGATCTGAAAAGAAAATAAGAATCTATATATTTTTAGTTCTTTTCTTTGCTATAGTGGGTATTCAACCCAGGGCCTCATGCATGCAAGGCAAGTGCTTTACCACTGAGCTGTACTCCCAGTTCTTTTAGATACTTTTAGCAGGATTTTTTTTCTACTTTTGAACAAGGGGCCTCCTCACATTTTCAGTTTGCACTGGATGCCATAATTATTTAGCCAGATTATATAGATTTCAAGGAGCTACCATGCCATCCATGAAGTGCCTGATTTTGTGTATAAATCAGTTATTTTGTTTTACCTGATTCTAATTCTGATATATGTAGCTTAGTATTACCACTAAATAGCTGCAAAAGAAAGATATTTGAGTATGTGGAAAACTTCTGTTAGGTTAAAAAGTGCATTATGAATACTTTTTTTTTTTTTTTAAATACACAAATATAGCTCTGCTGGTAGAGTGCCTGCTTCCCATGCACAAGGCCCTGGGTTCAATCCCCAGCACCATAAAAATAAAATAAAATATACAAATACATAGACATCAAGAAACAAGTGTACCAAAAATTCATATTGTTTATCTTCAAGAATTGGAATTACCTGAGTTATTTATATAATTGTTTGTTTGTTTTTGGTGTTGGGGATTGAACCAGGGTCTCATACTTGCTAAGTACACACTTACAGTGAGCTACACTCCCAGCTCTTATTTTGTGTGTGTATGTGTGATTTTCTATATTTTTCAGTCTTCTTGAACTGAATATTTTTCACTTTTATAGGTAGATAATATTTAGAAAATTTATAAATTAATAACAAACCAATATGAAATTTACACTTTTTACAAAAGACTTCTTCAACAATAACTATATTCTTACTTATATTTATTTATTTATTTTTGGTGGTAGAGATAGAATCCAGAGCCTTGTGCACATTAGGCAAGTGCTCTACCACTGAGCTATATAGTCTGAAATTTATTATTAAATCTAGAAACTATGTAAAACTCAGTCTCAGGTAATTTTTTTTTACCTGATTCCATGGATTGAACCCAGGGGTGCTTAACCACTGAGCAACATCCCATACTTTTTATGTTTCATTTTGAGACAGAGTCTCACTAAGTTTGAATGTACAATCCTCCTGCCTCAGCATCCCTAGCCTCTCAGTCTCAGATAATTTTTTAAAATAGTTTCCTTTATTCAGGGTTTTTCAAATTATAAAAATTATACAGGCTGGTTGTAACAACTCAAACAAAAATTATATAAAGAAAAAAAAACAAATTTTATCTTTTTACCCTTGTCATTTAAAGTAAAAATGTTAAAAGATGAACAGGTATCTTTTCACAAATTATATAATATAATAATTAAGCCTCTATAATTTGCTCATCTCTCTCTCTCTCTCTGTCTCTCTCTCTCTCACACACACACACTCACACACACACACACACACAGAGAGAGAGAGAGAGAGAGAGAGAGAGAGAGAGATTGATTGGGGGTTTGATATTCTATTTTCACTTAACATATCCTGGAACTTCTATACAGGGCAAAATACATAAATCATCATTTTTTCTTATTTCTCTGGGCATACACAGAGACACATATCATTTCACATTATATTTTACCTATTTCATTTTAGAACGTCAGTCAGGTGCATAAACTTTCTCCCAGGCCATCCGTGTACTTCCTTGTAAAATCACTTTCAGTAAGAATTCCCAGTTCTTGATATCTAATCAGTTTTCTCATCCTCACCAGCACTCAGGTCATATCTGATCACCCTGATCTGTCTTTAAAAGACTCCTGTGACGTCAATTTACTGAGAATCTTCCTTAGCACAGATGCATTCTCTTAGTAATTTTCCATCTTCTGACCCCCCACCTTGCTGCTAGGCTATAAATTCTCACTTGCCTGTAAAGTCTCTGGAGTTGAATCTAATCTCTCTGTCCCAGTGCAAAATATCTAGGACACTGTCCCTATATCTATCTTGTCAGTCTCAAAAGTCTTTCAAACCGTGTTTTACCGGGTATTATAGAATAATCTTGTCTTTAACACTTTAAAATAGTCACTCATTAAGCATTCTGTTATGCTGTGGAGGACAGAGGGTGATTTGTGTGAGTGAGATGTTGAGCCTGGGTGAACTCATTCCATTCTGATCAGAGTACATCAAGGTGATGCTTTGAATTTGTATTTCCAGAGGAGATATAGCCCCCACTGATGTTTTCTCCTTTCTTCCACTTCCTTATACCATATTTCTTCTTGTATCATACTAAAGGGTCTCTCATTCCACTGGTTTGCAATTTCCTTTTCCTCAAATCATCCTCTTTCCCTCAAGGGAAACTAAATTTGGTGCCTTGGAGAAGTAAGCCAGTATACAATTTAATGTTTACCAGTTGAAAATCTGAAGGTTGGGGAAGCAGGAAGTCTTCCATATTATAGTACCTGCTGAGGAATTATGGGAACCTTTGGGAGCCTTTATTAGGCTGCAAAAGTTACCAAGTAGAGCTGTAGGTGTAGTTCAGTGGTAGAGCATGTGCTTAGCATGCATGCAATCTTGGTTCAGTTCTCAGCACCCCCCAAAAAAAGTTACCAAGTAAACCACATTGATATTATAAATTATGGTCATTTCTACATGATGTTGAAAACATATTTGTAAGGCATTTGTCTCAGAATAGAATCAGTCTGGGGCTTTTGGTAGGCAAAATTTCAATGAATTTGTCAATGACCCCAATGTCTTTATTAGAAAGAGACAGTTGATGAGAAGGTTTCTGTCCATTCTCCAAAACATGTGTGTGAGTTAAATTGCAGTTAAATATTTCATACATTATGAGATAATGAAGTTACTCTATCAGCAAATTTTGTTTTTGTTTTATCACCTTAAGTAAATGTTATATGAGTCATTAAGTCGTTTCTTTTCAGTAACAAGTCCGACATTGTGTCATCTATTTACAATGCATAATAACTGAATTTCACATATCTATGGCTTTATTGTCATTAACTTTTACTCACTGTGTATTAACTGTGCTTTGAAATGTCTGCTGATGAGACTAGAAAACATTCCTACCCCACAGAGAACATGTAATTATCCTTTAGGGATTCTTAAAAAAAAAAATTGATAGAGTTTTATTCCCTGAATGAGTCAACAGAACATCTTTATAGGAAATAATTGCAAAGTATAAATTAAACTGCCATAACATTGAAAATATCATGGAAACTAGAAGATAGGAGAAACACCTCAAGGCCTATACATTTTCCAACG